>NW_027203575.1:0-68043 GCF_024711535.1 Dipodomys merriami
CCCTCACCCTCACCCTCACCCTAATCCTCACCCTAACCCTAATTCTAACACTAAACCTAAACGCAACCCTCAACCTCAGCCTCACCCTTACCCTAACTCTAAACCTAAACCTCACACTCACCCTAAGCCTAACTCTAACCCCAACCCTAACACTAAACCTCACCCTAAACTTAACCCTAACCCTCACCCTCACCATAACCATAACCCTACCCCTAACCCTAACAATAACCCTCACCCTCACTTTAACCCTAAACCTAAATCTAACCCTCACCCTAACCCTAATTCTCACCCTCACCATAACCCTAACCCTCATCCTAAACCTCACCCTAACCATAACCCTAAACCTCACCCTAACCCTAACCCTAACTCTCACCCTCACACTAGCCCTCACCGTAACCCTAATACTAACCCTAATCCTCATCCTAACCCTCACCCTAACCCTAACCCTAACCCGCACTGTAACCCTAACCCTAACCCTCACCCTAACCCTAAACTTACCCGAGCCCTAAATCTCACCCTAACCCTATCCCTCTCACCCTAACCCTAACGATCACCCTCACCCTCACAGTAAGCCTAAACCTAAGCCTAACCCTAAACCTAACTCTAACCCTCACACTCACCCTAACCCGTTCCCTATATCTAATCCTAACACTAAGCCTTACCCTCACCCTCACCCTAACCCTCACCATAACCCTAACTCTAAGATTATCCCTAACCCTAACCCTCATCCTCAGCCTCACCCTAACCCTAACTCTAACACTAAACCTCAGCCTCATCCTAAACCTAACCCTATCCCTAACCCTAAACCTCACCCTAACCCTAACACTAAACCTCACACTCACCCTAGCCCTCACCCTCACCCTAATCCTAACCCTCACCCTCACCCTAACACCATACTTAACCGAAACTTAAATCTCACCCTAACCGTCACCCTAACCCTAACCCTCACCCTCATCCTCACCTGCCACGCCGACCCCAGTAGAGTCTGCTTAGCATGGGAAACCATCTATCAGACCATGATAGGGGCTTCAGAGACCTATCTCTGAGTTTTGGGACTTCACCAAAGTCTACCTCAGAGAATGGGGCTTTACAGAAACCTATCTCCAAGTTTTGGGACTTCACCGAAGTCTACCTCGGAGAATAGGGCTTCTAAGAGGCCTACTCCTGGAAAAAGGCTGGCAAACCCCTGGGAAAAGATGTGTTTCTGTCTTTCTTCCCTCATAAGAGTGCCTGTTAATCTTTTACTGCTTCTACTGCTTTTTGTACTTGCTCATTGTCAATGTTCCCTTATTCAAAGCTCTCTCTTAAGAGTGTTGACGACTCCAATATCTGATGAGTGTCTTAAAAATATGACTAACTCACCAGAGTTAAGTGCTAACCTGAAACCCCTCTTATGGAGGCTAGGAGACAAGTTATAAGTAAATATAAAAGTATTGGGGGTTTCACAAAGTCACTTCAGCAGAAGGAATTATTTGTAAGGGATTTACAAGAAGCTATAGGCTCAGCTAAAACAGAAAGAATGTATGGCAATTGCTGAGATAATTATTTAGGAGAGAGAATTTCCTGCTATTTACTAAGAGAATTGCTAGGTCTCCTTAAAGTTTACTATTAAAGAAGAGACAGGAAAGATCTTATGGGAAAGTTAAGGCCTCTATAAAAATAGGTAATGGTTAATTGGTGACAAACATCGAAACCCAAACCCATTGTATTCCTTAGAGATAAGCCGAAGACAAATGCCTATCAGGTGCCCAGCTGGTGACCACCCAAGAAAGAAGCCATGCAGCAAGACTGTGTAACCTTTTGCCCTTTCTCATGAGACTTCTGTTATAAAAGGTTGCTATCCTCTGCATTAAATCGCACTCAGCACTCAGCATCCACTCCTCTTGTGTGTGAGTTGTCTGTTTGCCATCTCCCCACCTATTCCAGGTTCCTCCCTTAGGTGTCCTCCGTCGCCCCGACAGAACCCGGTCCGCGGCACTCACCCTCAGCCTAACCCTAAGCCTAAGCCTAACCCTAACCCTAAGCTTCACACACATCCGAACCCTTACACTAATACTAATCCTAACCCTTATTCTAAAGCTCACCCTCACCCTAACCCTCACCGTAACCCTAACTCTAGCACTAACCCTAAACGTAACCCTCAACATTACCCTAACTCTAACACTAACCCTAACACTAAAACTCACCCTAACCCTAACCCTATCCCTCACCATCACAGTAACCGTAACCTAACCCTAACAATAACCCTAACCTTAACTCTAACCCTCACCCTCACCCTAGCCCTCACCCTAACCCTAATTCTGACCCTCACTCTCACCCTTATCTTAACTCTCAACCTCAGCCTAAAACTCACCTTTACCCGTACCATCATCCTCACCCTAACCGTCACCCTAACCCTAAACCTCATCCTAACCCTCAACTTAAACTTAAACCTAACCATCACCCTAACCCTAACCCTCACCGTCAACCTCATGCTCAGCCTAACCCTAAGCCTAAGCCTAACGCTCATTCTAACCCTCATCCTCACCCTAGCCCTCACGCTAACCCTAATCCTAACCCGATCCCTCGTACTAACCCTCCCCTAACCCTAACCCTAACCATCACCTAACCCTAATCCTCACCCCCAACCTCACCCTCAGCATAACCCTAACCCTAAGTCTAACCCGAAACCCTAATTCTCACATACCATCACCATAAATCTAATCCTAATCCTAAACTTAACCCTAACGCTAAACATCAACCTAACCCTCACCCTAACCTTAAGCCTAACACTAATCCTAACCCTAATCCTCGACCTAACCCTCCCCCAACCCTAAATCTAATCCTAAACCCACCATCACTTAACCCTAATCCTAACCCTAACGCTCACCCTAACCCTCACCCTCACTCTAAACCTAACCCTTATCCTAACCCTCACCCTAACCCTAACCCTAAACCTAAATCTCACCCAAACACTAAGCCTAACCCTCACCCTCACCCTAGCCCTCATCCTAACCCTAATTCTGACCCTAATCCTCATCCTAACCCTCACCCTAACCCTAACCCTAACCTTCACCCTAATCTTAAGCCTAACCCTAACCCTCAACCTAACCCTAACCTCACGCTCACCGTAACCCTAACCCTACCCTCATCATAACTTTAAACATAACCTGAACCCTAACTCTCACCCTAACCCTACCCCAAACTCTCACCCTAACACTAACACTCACACTCACCCTCACCCTCAGCCTAACCTAAATCCTAAGCCTAAACCTAAACCTAACCTCACACTCACCCTAACCCTTACCCTAAACCTAATCCTAACACTAAGGCTAACCCTTACCCACACCTTAAACCTTACAGTAACACTGACCTAACACTAACTCTCACCCTCACCCTAACCCTAACCCTCATCCTCACCCTAAACCTCACACTAACCCTAACCCTAACCCTAATCCTCAATCTAACCCTCACCCTAACCCTAAACCTAACCCTAAACCTAACCCTAACCCTCACCCTTATCTTAACCCTCACCCTCAGCCTAAACCTCAACTTTACCCTTACCAACATCCTCCCCCTAACCCTCACCCTAACCCTAAACCTCATCCTAACCCTCACCCTAAACGTAATCCTAACCATCACCCTCACACTAACCCTCACCGTAACTCTAACTCTAACACTAACCCTAAGCCTAACCCTCACCCTCAGCCTCAACCTAACCCTACCTCTAAACCTAAACCTCACCCTCATCCTAACCCCAACCCTAAACCTAACCCTAAACCTCAATCTAATCCAAACCCTAAACCTCACCCTCACCCTAGCCCTCACCCTAAACCTAATGCTAAACCTAACCCTCATCCTAACCCTCACCCTAACACTAACCATAACACTCATCCTCACACTCACCCTAACCCTAAACCTAACCCTAACACTCCACCTAACCCTAACCCTCACCCTCACTGTAACCGTTACCCTAACCCTCACAGTAACCCTAAACTTAACCCGAACCCTAACTCTCACCCTAACCCTAACCTTAACTCTCACCCTAACCCTAACCTTCACCCTCACCCTCACTCTCAGCCTAACCCTAAGCCTAAGCCTAACCCTAACGCAACCCTCACACTCACCCAAACCCTTACACTAATCCTAATCCCAAACCTAAGCCTAAACCTCACCCACTCCCTCACCCTCACTCTAACACTCACCCCAACCCTAATTCTAAGACTAACCCTAAACCTAACCCTCAACCTCAGCCTCAACCTTACCCTAACTCTAACCCTAAACCTCACTTTCACCCTATCCCTAACTCTAACCGTGACCCTAACACTAAACCTCACCCTAATCCTAACCCGAACCCTCACACTCACGCTCAACCTAAACCTAAGCCTAAGCCTAACCCTTACTCTAACCCTCACCCTCACCATAGCCCTCACCGTAAACCTAATCCTAAACCTTTTCCTCATCCTAACCCTTACCCTAACCCTAATCCTAACCATCACCCTAACCCTAATCCTCACCCCCAACCTCACCCTCGGCCTAACCCTAAGCCTAAGCCTAACCTAAACCTCAACCTAACCCTCACCAAAACCTTAAACCTAACACTGAACCTAACACTAACCCTCGACCTAACCCTCCCCCTAACCCTAAACCTAACCCTAAAACTCACCCTCACCCTAACCCAAATCCTAAACCTAACCCTAACCCTCAGCCTCACTGTTACCCTAACCCTCAACTTAACCCTAACCGAAACCCTAACCCTAACCCTAAACCTTACCCTAACACTAACTCTAATCCTCACCATCACCCTAGCCCTCACCCTAACCCTAATCCTAACCCTAAACCTCACCCTAACCATAAACATAACCGAACCCTAAATCTCAACCTAACCCTAAACCTAACCCTCACCTTAACCCTAACCCTCACACTCACCCTCACTCTCAGACTAACCCTAAGCCTAAGGGTAACCCTAACCCTAACCCTCACACTCACCCGAACCATTACACTAAACCTAATCCTAACCCTAAGCCTAACCCTCACCCTCACTCTCACCCTCACCCCAACCCTCACCCAAACCCTAACTATAACACTAACCCTAAACTTAACCCTCAACCTCAGCCTCACCCTTACCCTAACTCTAACCCTAAACCTCACCCTCACCCTAACCCTAACCCTAACCCTAACCCTAACACTAAACCTCACCCTAACCCTAACCCTAACCCTCACCCTCACACTAACGGTAACCCTAACCCTAACCATAACAGTAACCCTAACCCTAATACTAACCCTCACCCTAACCATAGCCCTCACCCTAACATTAACCCTCACCCTAACACTTACTCTCAACCTAACACTAACCCTAACCCTAACACTAAATCTCCCACTAACCCTAACCCTCACCCTAATCCTAAACCTCACCCTAATGCTAAACCTAACTCTAACCCTCACCCTGACCCTAGCCTTCACCCTAAACCTAATTCTAACCCTCAGTCTCACCCTAACCCTAACCCTCATCCTCACCCTATACCTCACACAAACCCTAACCCTAAACCTAATCATCAATCTAACCCTCACCCTACGCCTTACCCTAACCCAAAACCTAACCCTAAACCTCACCCTAACCCTAACCCTAAACCTCATCCTCACCCTAGCCATCACCCTAACCCTAATCCTAACCCTAACCCTTATCCTAACCCTCACCCTAACACTAACCCTAACCCTAACCCCCACCGTCACCCTCACACTAACCCTAAACCTAACACTAAACCTCAACCTAACCCTAACCCTCACCCTCACTATAACCGTTACCCTAACCCTAACCCTAACCCAAAACTTAACCCGAAACCTAACTCTCAACCTAACCCTGAACCTAATCCTCGCCCTAACCCTCACCCTCACCCTCAGCCTAACACTAAGCCTAACTCAATCCCTAACCCTAACCCTCATCGTATCGCTCACCCTAACCCTAACCCTAATCCTAATGCTAACCCTAACCCTAAACTTCACCCTCACCTAACCCTCAACTTAAGCCTAATCCTAACATTAATCCTAACCCTAACCCTAACCCTAAACCTCAGCCTAAACCCTAAAAATCACACTAACCCTCACACTAATCCTCAACCTAACCCTCAACCTAACATTAACCCTAACACTAACCCTAATATTAACGCTCGACCTAACCCTTCAACTAACCCTAAATGTAAACCTAAACCTCCCCCTCACACTAACCCTAATCCTAAACTTAACACTAAACCTCCCCCTAACCCTAAACCTCACCCTCACCCTCACCCTCACCATAACTCTAACCCTAACCTTAACAATAACACAAATCCTAACCCTAAACCTAACCCTTACCCTAACCCTAATCCTAACACTCACCCTCTACCTAACCATAATCTTAACCTTAACCCTCAACCTAACCCTAAACCTCACTCTCACCATAACCCTAACCCTCATCCTAACCCTAACCCAAACCCTAACCCTAACGATAAACCTTACCCTAACGCTAACCCTAACCCTCAACCTCACCCTAGCCCTCACTCTAACACTAATCCAAACCCTAACCCTCACCCTGACCCTAAACATAATAAAACCTTAACTCTCACCCTAACACTAACCCTAACCTTCACCGTAACCCTAACCCTCACCCTCACCCTCACTCTCAGTCTAACCCTAAGCCTAAGCCTAACCCTAACCCTAAACATCACACTCAACCTAACCCTTACCCTAATCCGAATCCAAACACTAAGCCTAAGCCTAACCTTCATGCTCAAACTCACCCTAATCCTAACCCTCACCCTAACTTTAACTCAAACACTAACCCTAACCCTAACCCTAAAACTCGTCCCCACCCTTACCCTAACTCTAAACCTAAACCTCACCCTCACCCTAACTCTAACCCTAACCCTAAACTTGACCCTAACCCTAACACTAAACCTCACTCTCAACCTAACACTCACTCTAACCCTAATCCTAACACTAACCCTCATCCTAACCCTCCCCATAACCCTAATCCTAAACCTCAGCCTCATTCTAACCCTCACCCTAAACTTCACCCTAACCCTAACCCTCCACATAACCCTCACCCTAACCCTAACTCTAAACCTCACGCTCACCCTAACCCTAACTCTAACCCTAACCCAAAACCTAAACCTGACCCTAATCCTAAACAATAACGCTCACCCTTACTCTCAACGTTACCTTAACCCAAAACCTAACCCTAACAATAACCCTAACCCTAATCCTAACCCTCACCCTAACCAAAAACCTCACCATAACCCATACCCTAACCCAAACACTAACCCTCACAGTAACCCTAACCCTAACCTCACCCTATTCTTAACTCTAACCCTAACCCTAACACAAAAACCTCAACCTAACCCTAACCCTAACCCTCACCCTCACCTTCAACATAACCGTAACCCTAAAAAAAACCCTAACCCTAACCCTAATCCTAACCCTCACTCTCACCCTAAACCTAAACCTAAACCTAACACTCACCCTAACCCTAACCCTCACCCTTAACGTAAACCTAACCCTCATCTGAACACTCACCCTCACCCTAACCCTAAATCTCACCCTAACCCTAAACCTACCCCTAACCCTCAACCTAACTCTAACCCTCACACTCAACGTAAACCTAACCCTAACCCTCATCCTAACTCGAAACTTATCCTGAACCCTAACTCCCACCCTAATCCTCACCCTCACGCTTACACTCAATGTAACCCTAAGCCTAACGCTAACCCTAACCATAACCCTCACACTCACCCTAACCATAACCCTAACCCTAACCATAAACCTCACCTTAACTTAACCCTAAACATCACCCGCACCCTAGCCATTACCCTAACCCTAATCCTAACATTAACCCTCATCCTAACCCACTCCATAACCCTAACCCTAACCCAAACAATAACCCTAAAGCTCAAGCTCACCCTTGGCCCAAACCTAAGCCTAACACTAAGCATAACCCTAAACCTAACCACAACCCTCACACTCATTCTGCACCCTAACCCTCACCGTTACTCTAACCCAAACCCTAACCCTAACCCTAAACCACACCCTTACCCTATACCTAACCCTAACCCTAACCCTCATCCTCACCCTAACCCTTACACTAAACCTAACCCTAACCCGCACCCTAACCGTCACCCTAACCTTATATCTAACCCTAAACCTCACCCTCACCCTCATCCTAACCCTAACCCTAACCCTAAACCCCACCCTAACCATAACCCTAAACCTCACCCACACCCTCACCCTCACCCTAACACTAATGCTAACCCTAAAAATAACACTACCCCATCCCTAAACATCACCCTAACCCTAATCCTCACCCCACCCTCACCCTCAGCATATCCCTAAGCCTAAGCCTAACCTTTACCCTAACCCTCACACTCATGCTCACCCTAACCCTAATCCTAAACCTATCCCTATCCCTAAACCTCAACCTAACCCTCACCCTCACCCTAAAACTAACACTAACCCTAAACCTAAACCTCACCCTAACCCTCCCGCTCACCCTAACTCTAACGCTAAAGCTCAACCTCACCATAAACCTAACCCTAACCTTTACTCTAAACCTCACCCTAACCCTAACCCAAACCCTCAACCTCAACCTCACCGTAACACTAACCTAACCCTAACAATAAAACTAACTATAACACTAAACCTAACCCTAACCCTAATCCTCAACCCCACATGCACCCTCAGCCTAAACCTAACCCTAACCCTAACCCTCACCATAAGCCTAACCCTAACCCTAACACTAACACTAACACTAACCCTAAACCTAAACCTCACCCTAACCGTAACCGTAAACCTCACCCTCAACCTAGCCCTCACCCTAACCCTAATCCTAACCCTAACCCTCATCCTAACACTCCCCATAACCCTAAATCTAACCCTCACCCTCAACCTAACCCTCACCCTAACCCTAACCCTAACCCTAACACTAACCGTAATCCTAACCCTCAACCTAACCATCACCCTAACCCTAACTAAAACCCTAAACCTCACCCTCACCCTAACCCTAACTCTAACCCTTACCCAAACCCTAAACCTCACTTTAACCCTAAACCCTAACCCTCACCCTTACCTTCACTATAACCGTAACCCTAAACCTAACCCTAACAATAACCATAACCCTAATCCTAACCCTCACCCTAACCACAACCCTCACCGTAACCCATACCCTAACCCAAACACTAACCCTCACACTAACCCTAACCCTAACCTCACCCTAACCATAACTCTAACCTTAACCCTAACACTAAAAACCTCAACCTAACCCTAACCCTAATCCTCACCCTCAACCTCACCATAACCGTAACCCTAACAATAACCCTAACCCTAAACCTAAAACTAACCCTCACTGTCACCCTAACACTAAACCGAAACTTAACCCTCACCCTAACCTAACCCTCACACTTACTGTAACCCTAACCCTCATGCTAACCCTCACCCTAACCACAACCCTCACCGTAACACATAACCTAACCCCAAAACTAACCCTCACACTAACCCTATCACTAACCTCACCCTAACCCTAACTCTAATCCTAACGCTAACATTAAAAACCTCAACGTAACCCTAACCCTCATTCTCACCCTCACCCTCACCATAACCATAACCCTAACAATAACCCTAACCCTAACCCTAATCCTAACACTCACCCTCATCCTAACCTTAAACCTAACCCTAAACCTCACCCTAACACTAACCCTCACCCTTACCGTAACCCTTACCCTCACCCTAACCCTCATTCTATATCTAACCATAAACCTAAACCTCACCCTAACACTAACCCTCACCCTCACCCTCAACCTAGCCCTCAACCTAACCCTAATCCTAACCCTAATCCTCATCCTAACCCTCATCCTAACCCTAACCCTAAACCTCACCCTAAGCCTAACCCTAACCCTAACCCTCAAGCTAAGTCTAACCCTCACACTCAATGTAAACCTAACCCTAACCCTCAACTTAACCCTAAACTTAACCTGAACCCTAACTCTCACCATAACCCTAACCCTCACCCTCACCCTCAGTGTAACCCTAAGCCTAACCGTAACCCTAACCCTAACACTCACACTCAACCTAACCCTTACCCTAATGCTAATCCTAACCCTAACCCTAACCCTCACCCTCAGCCTCACCTTAACCCTAACTCTAACCCTAAACCTCAACCTCACCCTAACCCTAACCCTAAACCTAACCCTAAACCTCACCCTAACCTAACCCTAAACCTCACCCACACACTAGCCATTACCTTAACCCTAATCCTAACACTAACCCTCATCCTAACCCTCCCCATAACCTTAACCCTAAACCTCACCTTCAACCTAGCCCTCACCCTAAACCTAATCCTAAACCTAATACTCATCCTAACCCTCAGACTAACCCTAAACCTAACTCTCACCCTCACCCTCACACTAACCATAACCCTAACCCTCAACCTAACCCTAACCCTCACTCTCACTGTAACCATTACCCTAACCCTTACACTAACCCTAAACATAACCCGAGCTCTAACTCTCACCCTAACCCTGACCCTATCGTCACCCTAACCCTAACCCTCAACCTCACCATCACCCTCAGCCTAAACCTAAGCCTAAGCCTATCCTTAACCCTAACCCTCATCCTATCCCTCACCCTAACCCTAACCCTAATCCTAATCCTAACACTAACCCTAAACCTCACCCTCACCCTAACCCTCAACTTAAGCCTAACACTAACATTAATCCTAATACTAACCCTAACGCTAAACCTCATCCTAAACCCTAAACCTCACACTAACCCTCACACTAATCCTTAACCGAACCCTCACCCTAAACTTAACCCTAACACTAACCTTAACATTAACACTCGACCTAACCCTACAACCAACCCTAAATCTAACCCTAAACCGCCCCCTCATCCTAACCCTAATCCTAACCCCAGCCCTAAAAATCACTCTAACCCTAAACCTCACCCTCATCCTCACGCTCACCCTCACCATAACTCTAACCCTAACCCTAAAAATAACACTAATCCTAACCCTAAAGCTAACCCTAAACCTAACCCTAAACCTAACACTCACCCTCACCCTAAACATAATCTTAACCCTAACCCTCAACCAAACCCTAACCCTCACCCTCACAGTAACCCTAACCCTCATCCTAACCCTAACACAAATCCTAACCCTAAACCTAAACCTTACCCTAACACTAACCCTAACCATCACCCTCACCCTAGGCCTCACTCTAACCCTAATCCTAACCCTAACCCTCACCCTAACCCTAACCATAATCGAACCCTAACTCTCACCCTAACCCTAACCCTAACTTTCACCCTAAACCTAACCCTCACCCTCACCCTCACCCTCACTCTCAGCTTAACCCTAAGCCTAAGCCTAACCCTAACCCTAACAATCACACTGAACCTAACCCTTACCCTAATCCGAATCCTAAACCTAAGCCTAACCCTCACCCTCACCCTCACCCTAATCCTAACCCTCACCCTAAACCTAACTCTAACACTAACCCTAACCCTCAACCTCAGCCTCACCCTTAACCTAACTCTAAACCTAAACCTCAATCTTACCCAAACCCTAACCCTAACCCTCACACTAAACCTTCCCAAAACCCTAAACCTAAACCTCACACTCAACCTAACTCTCACCCTAACCCTAACTCTAACTCTAAACCTCACCCTCACCCTAACCCTAACTCTAACCCTAACCCAAAACCTAAACCTGACCCTAACCCTAAAGCCTAATGCTCACCCTTACTCTCAACGTTACCTTAACCCAAAACCTAACCCTAACAATAACCCTAACCCTTATCCTAACCCTCACCCTAACCACAGCACTCACCTTAACCCATACCCTAACCCAAAAACTAACCCTCACAGTAACACTAACCCTACCCTCACCCTAACCCTAACTCTAACCCTAATCCTAACACAAAAAACCTCAACCTAACCCTAACCCTAACCCTCACCCTCACCCTCACCGTAACTGTAACCCTAAAAATAACCCTAACCCTAACACTAATCCTAACCCTCACCCTCACCCTAACCCTAAACCTAACCCTAACCTCACCCTAACCCTAACCCTCACCCTTACAGTAAACCTAACCCTCATCCTAACCTTCAACCTAAACGTAACCCTAACCCTAAACCTCACCCTAACACTAACCCTCACACTGGCCCTCACCCTAACCCTAATCCTAACCCTAATCCTAATCCTAACCCTCACCCTAACCTTGATCATAACCATCACCCTAACCCTAAACATAACCCTAACCCTGACCCTAACCCTAACCCTCACCCTTAGTTTAACCCTTACCCTCATCCTAACCCTCACCCTAACTCTAATCCTAATCCTCATCCTAACCCTCACCCTAACCCTAACCCTAAACCTCATCCTAACCCTAACCCTCAACCTAACTCTAACCCTCACACTCAACGTAAACCTAACCCTAACCCTCAACCTAACACTAAACTTAACCTGAACCCTAACTCTCATCCTAAACCTAAACCTCACCCTCACCCTCACCCTCAGTGTATCCCTAAGCCTAAACCTAACCCTAACCCTAACACTCACACTCACCCTAACACTTACCCTAATCCTAATCCTAACCCTAACCCTCACCCTCAGCCTCACCTTAACCCTAACTCTAACCCTAAACCTTAACCTCACCTTAATCCTAACCCTAACCCTAACCCTAAACCTCACCCTAACCTAACCCTAAACCTCACCCTCACACTAGCCATCACCCTAACCCTAATCCAAACATTAACCCTCATCCTATCCCTCCACATAACCCTAACTCTAACAGTCACCCTAACCCTAAACCTCAACCTCACCCTTAGCCTAACCCTATGCCTAAACGTAAGCCTAACCCTAAACCTAACCCTAAACCTCACACTCATCTGCACCCTCAACCTCACCGTAACTCTAACCCTAACCCTAACCTAAACCCTAAACCTCACCCCTACCCTAACCCTAACCCTATCCCAAACCCTAACCCTCATCCTTACCCTAACCCTAACACTAAACCTAACCCTAACCCTCACCTGAACCCTCCCCCTAACAATAACCCGAACAGTCACCCTAACCCTAATCCTCACCCCCACCCTCACCCAAAGCCTAACCATAAGCCTAAGCCAAACCCTCACCCAAACCCTCACACTCCCCTTCACCCTAACCCTAATCCTAAACCTAACCCTGTCCCTAAACCTCAAACTAACCCTCAACCTCACCCTAACCCTAACACTAACCCTAACACTAAACCTCACCCTAACCCTCCCCCTAACCCTAACTCTAACCCTAAATATCACCCTCACCCTAACCCTAACCAAAACCCTCAGCCTAAACCTCACCCTAATCCTAACCTCACCCTCACCCTCAAACTCACCGTAACTCTAACCCTAACCCTAACAATAACACTAACCCTAACCCTAACCCTAACTCTAACCATAACCCTCACATTCAGCCTCACCCTCACTGCAAACATAACCCTAACTATAACACTAAAAATTACCCTAACCCTAAGCCTAACCTAACTCTAAATCTAATCCTAACCCCCACCCTCAGCCTCAGCCTAACACTAAGCCTAAACCTAACCTTAAACCTAAACCTAATCCTCAGCCTCAGCCTCAACCTAACCCAAACCCTAAACCTAACACTCACCCTAACTCTAAGCCTAACCCTAACCCTAACCCTCACACTCACCCTCAAACTAACCCTAATCCTAAACCTAATCCAATCCCTGACCCTAACCCTCACCCTAACCCTCACCCTAGCGCTCAGCCTAACCCTAACCCTAACACTCACCCTCAACCTAGCCCTCAACCTAAGCCTAAACCTCACCCTCACCTTAACCATTACCCTAACCCTCACTCTAACCCTAAACTTAACTCAAACCCTAACTCTCACCCTAACCCTAACCCTAACACTCACCCTAACCCTAACCATCAACCTTACCGTAACCCTCACCCTCAGCCTAACCCTCATGTTTGCCCTTACCGTCACCCGTACCCTAACCCTCACCATAACCCTCACACTCACCCTAACCCTCACCCTAAAACTAACTCTACCCCTAAACCTCACCCTCACCCTAACCATAACTCTAACCCTAACCCTAACACTAAACCTCACCCTAACCGTAACCCTACACCTCAGAATAACCCTAACCCTCAACCTCACGCAAACCCTCAGCCTAAACCTAAGGCTAACCCTAACCATAACCATAAGCCTCACACTCACCCTAACCAGAACCATAATCCTAATCCTAACCCTAAACCTAACCCGAACCCTCAGGCTCAGCCTCACCCTAACCCTAATTATAACCCTAAACCTCACACTGACCCTAACCCTAATCCTAAAACTGACCCTCACCGTAACCGAAACCCTAAACCTAACCCTAAACTTATCCCTAACCCTAGCCCTAACCCTACCCCTAACTCTCACCCTAACCCTAACCCTAACACTAACCCTAACCCTAAACCTCACCCTAACTCTAACACTAACTGTAAACCTCACCATCATCCTAACCATCACTCTAACCCTAACCCAAACACTAAACCTTACCCTAAACCTAACCCTAAAAGTCACCCTCACCTCACCGTAACCAAAACCCTAAACCTAACCCTAACAATAACCCTAACACTAATCCTAACCCTCCCCCTAACCATAACCCTCATCCTAACCCAAACACTCACCCTAAAACTTACCCTCACCCTAACACTAACCCTAACCCTAAAACTAACCCTCACACTAACCCCAACCATAACCCTAACTCTAAACCTCAAACTCACCCTCACCCTCAGCCTAACTCTAACACTAACCCTATCCCTAACCCTCCTCCTAACCCTATATCTAACCCTAAACCTCACCCTCACACTAACCCTAACCCTAACCCTAAACCATACCCTAACCCTAACCCTACCCCTCACCCGCACCCTCACCCTCAATGTAACTCTAACCCTAACCTTAACAGTAAAACTCACCCTAACCCAAACCATCACCCTAACCCTAATCCTCACCTCCACCCTCACCCTCAGCCTAACCCTAAGCCTAAGCCTCAACCTCACCCTAACTGTCACACTCACCCTCACCCTACCCCTAATACTAAATCTAACCCTATCCCTAAACCTCAACCTAAACCTCACCCTCCCCGTAACCCTAACACTAAACCTCAACCTAAAACTCACCCTCCCCATATCCCTAACACTAAACATCAACCTAAATCTCACCCTCACCCTCACCCTCAATCTCACCATAACTCTAAACCTAACCCTAAATCTAACACTAACCCTAACCCTAACCATAAACATAACCATAACCCTCACCTTCAGAATCACCCTCAGCTCCAACTTAACCCTAACCATAAAACTAACAATAACCTTAATCCTAAACCTAACACTAATCCTCAACCCCACCCTCACCCTCAGCCGAATCCTAAGCCTAACCCTAAGCCTAAACCTAACCCTAACCCTAACTGTAACCCTAAACCTAACCCTAAACCTAACCCTAATCCTCAGCCTCACCCTCACCCTAACCAAAACCCTAACCCTAACCCTTACCTAACCCTAACCCTAACCATAACCCTGACCCTCACACTCACCCTCAACCTAACCCTAACCCTAACCAAAACCCTAACCCTAACCCTCACCCTAACCCTAAGCCTAACCATAACCCTGACCCGCACACTCACCCTCAACCTAACCCTAAACCTAAACCTAACCATATCCCTAAACTTAACCCTCACCCTAACCCTCACCCTAACACTAATCCTAACCCTAAACCTCATCCTAACACTCACCCTAACCCTAACCCTAACCCTCACCCTAACCCTAAACCTAACCCTTAACCTCATGCTTGGCCTAAGCCTAAGCCTAAGCCTAAATCTAACCCAAACATTCAACATAACGCTAACCCTAACTCTAAGCTTAAACCTCACTCTCACACTAACCCTAACTCTAACCCTTACCCTAAACCTAAACCTCATCCTAACACTAATCCTAAACCTCACCCTCACCCTCACTGTAACCGTAACCCAAACCCTAACCCTACCAATAACCCTAATCCTAACCCTAACCCTCAACCTAACCCAAACCCTAACCCTAACCCTCACCCTAACACTTACCCTCACCCTAACACTAACACTAACTCTAACACTAACCCTCACACTAACCCTAACAATCACCCTGATTCTAAACCTCACCCTAAACCTAAACCTAACCCTCACCTTCATCCTAGCCCTCACAATAACCCTAATCCTCATCCTCATCCTAAACCTCACACTAACTCTAACACTAATCCTCAAGCTAACCCTCACCCACACCCTTCCCCAAACCCTAACCATCACTCTAACCCTAACCCTCACCCCACTGTAACCCTCACCCTCAGCCTAAATCTCAAGTTTACCCTTACCTTCACCCCCATGCTAACCCTTACCCTAAACATAACCCTCACCCTAATCCTCACCATAAGCCTAATTCCACCCCAAAACCTCATGCTCACCCTAACTCTAACCCTAACCCTAACCCTAACCCTAATCCTCATCCTAACCCTAAACCTCACACTAACCCTAACCCTAAACCTCAATTTAACATTCACCCTGACCCTAATCCTAACCCTAACCCTAACCCTAAATCTAACCCTAACACTCACCATTATCTTAATCCTCACCCTCAGCCTAAACCTCACCTTTACCCTTACTATCATCCTCCCCCTAAACCTCCCCCTAACCCTAAACCTCATCGTAACCCTCACCCTAGCCATAAAACTAACCATCACCCTAACGCTAACCCTCAACCTCAACCTCACCCTCAGCCTAACCCTAAGCCTAAGCCTAAACCTTACCATAATCGTCACCCTCATCCTAGCCCTCACTCTAACCCTAATCCAAACAATAACCCTCATCCTAACCCTCACTCTAAATCTAATCCTAACCCTCATCATCACCCTCACCCTAACCCTCATCCTAACCCTAAGCCTCAACCTAATCCTAACCCTCACCCTCACAGTAACTCTTTTCCTGACACTCACCGTAACCCTAAACTTAACCCGAATCCTAATTCTCACCCTAAACCTAACACTAACCCTCACCCTAACCCTAACCCTAAACTTCATCCTCACCCTAGCACTCACCCTAACCATAAGCCTAAACCTAACCCTCATCCTAACCATCCTCCTAACCCTAAACCTAACCCTCACCCTAACCCTAACACTCACCCTCAACCTCACCCTCAGCCTAACCCTAAGCCTAACCCTAAACCTAACCCTAACACAGACACTTATCCCAAACCTAAACCTAAACCTAAGCCTAAACTTATCCCTTACCCTAAACTTCACCCTCACCCTAACACTAATCCTAATCCTCACCCTAACCCTAACCCTAAACCTCCCCCTAACTCTCACCCTAACCCTAACACTAACACTAACCCTAACCCTAACCCTCCACCTAACCCTCACCCTAACCCTAACGCTAACTCTAAACCTCACCCTCAATCTAAACCTCACCCTAACCCTAACCCTAACCCTCACCCTCAACCCGCACCATAACCGTAACCTTAAACCGAACCCTAACAATAACTCTAACCCTAATCTTAACCCTCACCCTAACCATAACCCTCACCCTAACCCTAAACCTAAACCTTACCCTCACCCTAGCTCTCACCCTAACCCTAATCCTAACCCTAACACTCATCCTAACCCTCCCCCTAACCCTTACTCTAACCCTCACCGTAACCCTAACCCTCACCCTCAAACACACCCTCAGCCTAAACCAAAGCCTAACCATAAACCTAACCCTAACACATACACGCACAATCACCTTGACACTAATCCTAACTCTAACCCTAACCCTAACCCTACCAGTAACTCTCACCCTAAACCTAACCCTAACAATAACCCTAACCCTAACCCTCAACCTCACCCTAATCTTAAACCTAACTCTAACCCTCACCCTCACCCTAAACCTCACACTAACGCTAACCCTAATCCTCAATCTACCCTCACCCTAACCCTAAAACTAACCCTAACCCTCACCCTTATCTTAACCCTCAACCTCAGCCTAAACCTCACCTTTACCCTTACCGTCATCCTCACCTTAACCCTCACCCTAACCCTAAACCTCATCCTAACCCTCACCCTAACAGTAAAAGTAACCCTCACCATAACCATAACCCTCAACCTCAACCTCACCCTCAGCCTAACCCTAAGCCTAACCCTAAACCTAACCCTAACACACAAACGCTCCCTCAACCTGACCCTAATCCTAACCCTAACCCTAACCCTTACACTCCCCGTAACTCTCACCCTAACCCTAACACTAACACTAACCCTAACCCTCAGCCTCATTCTCACCCTAACCCTAAGCCTAACCCTAAACCTAACCCTAACACACAAACGCACCCTCACCCTGACCCTAATCCTAACCCTAACCCTAACCCTTACACTCCCCGTAACTCTCACCCTAACCCTAACCCTAACACTAACCCTAACCCTCAGCCTCACTCTCACCCTAACCCTAATACTAACCCTCATCCTAACCCTCCCCCTAACCCTTACACTAAACCTCACCCTAACCCTAACCCTCAAACTCAACCTCACCCTTGGCCTAAACATTAGCCTAAACCTAAAACTAAACCTAACACACACACTCAACTTCACCCTAACCCTAATCCTAACCCTAACCTTCCCCCTCACCCTCACCGTCAGTGTAAACCTAAGCCTAACCCTAACCCTAAACATAACACAAACCTAACCCTAACCCAAATCCTAATCCTAACCCTAACCCTAAGCCTCACCCTCAGCCTCAACTTTACCCTAACTCTAACCCTATATTTCACACTCACCTTAACCCTAACCCTAACCCTAACCCTAAACCTCGTCCTAACCCTCCCTATAACCCTAACCCTAACCCTCAACCTAACCCTAACCCTCAAACTCACCCTCAACCTCAGCCTAAACCTAAGTCTAAACCTAAAACTAAACCTAACACACTCACTCACCCTCAACCTAACCCTAATCCTAACCCTAACATTCACCCTCACCCTCACCCTCAGTATAAACCTAAGTCTAACCCTAACCCTAACCATCACACTCAACCTAACCATTACCTTAATCCTAATCCTAAACCTAACCCTAAGCCTCACCCTCAGCCTCACCTTTACCCTAACTCTAACTCTATACCTCATACTCACCATAACCATAACCCTAACCCTAACCCTAAACCTCACCCTAACACTAACCCTAAATCTCAACCTCAGCCTAGCCCTAACCCTAAACCTAATCCTAAACCTAACCCTCATCCTAACCCTCCCCATAACCCTAACCCTAACCCTCACCCTAACCCTAACCCTCAAACTCACCCTGAACCTCAGCCTAACCCTAAGCCTAACCCTAAACCTAAACCTAACACACACACTCACTCTCACTCTAACCCTGATCCTGTCCCTAACCCTAACCCTAACCCTAACCCTCCCCCTAACTATCACCCTAAACCTAACACTAAAACTAACCCTTACCCTAACCCTCAACCTAAACCTCACCCTAACCCTAACTCTAACCCTAAACCTCACCCTCATTCTAACCCTAACTCTAACGCTAACCCAAACCCTAAACCTCACCCTAACACTAACCCTAACACTAACACACACTCTCACCCTCATTCTAATTCAAGCCTAACCCTAACCCTATCCCTCACAGTCACCCTAAACCTAACCCTAAACCTCAACCTAACCCTCACCCTCCCCCTCAACCTCAGCCTTACACTAATCCTACTCCTAACCCTAACCACAAGCCTCACCCTCAACCTAACCCTCACCTTAAGCCGAACCCTAACATTAATCCTAACCCTAACCCTCACCCTCAGCCTCACCCTAAATCTAACTCTAACACTAAACCTCACCCTGACCCTAACCCTAACCCTAACCCTATCCCTAAACCTCATCCTAGCCCTAACCCTAACCCTCACCCTCACCATAACCTTAACCCTAACCCTAAAGCTAAAATAACCCTAACCCTAACCCTAAACCTCACCCTAAACATAACCCTCACCCTAACCCTAACCCTCACCATAACGCTTAACCTAACCTAAAACTAACCCTAACCTTAACACTAAACCTCACACTAACCCTAACCATCACCCTAACCCTAAACCTCACCCTAACACTAACCCTAAACCTCACCCTCTCCCTAGACCTCGCCCTAACCCTAACCCTAATTCTCACCCTAAACTGCACACTAACCCAAACACTAATCCTCAATCTAACCATCACCCTCAACCTATCCCTAACTCTCACCCTCACCCTAACCCTAACCCTCACCCTAACCCTAACCCTCAACCTCACCCTCACCCTCAGGCTTACCCTAAGCCTAACCCTAACCCTAATGCTCACACTAACCCTAACCCTTACCCTAAACCTAAGCCTAACCCTAAGCCTAACCCTCACCTTCAACCTAACCCTAAATCTAACCCTAACCCTAACCCTCATCCTCACCCTAACCCTCAGCCTTACCTAAGCCTAACCCTAACCCTAACGCTCACACTAACCCTAACCCTTACCCTAAACCTAAGCCTAACCCTAAGCCTAACCCTCACCTTCAACCTAACCCTAAATCTAACACTAACCCTAAACCTCACCCTCACCCTAACCCTCACCCTTACCATTACCCTCAACCTCAGCCTAACCCTGAACTTTACACTTATCGTCAATCCCACCCTAACCCTCACTCTAACTCTAACACTCACCCTAACCCTAACTCTACCCCGAAACCTCACACTCACCCTAACCCTAACTCTAACACTAACCCTAACACTAACCCTCACCCTAACCCTAACACTAAACATCACCCTAACCCTAATCCTCACCACCACCCTCACCCTCAGCCTAACCCTAAGCCTAAGCCTAACCCTAACCCTACACCTCACACTCACCCTCACCCTAACCCTAACCCTAACCCTAATCCTAAACCTCAACCTAACCCTCAACCTAACCTTAACCCTAACACTTACCCTAAACCTAACCCTCCACCTAACCCTCCAAATAAACCTAAGTCTAACCATAAACCTAACACTCACCATAACACTAATCCTGGGCCTAAACCTAAACCTCACACTAACCCTAACACTCACCCTCACCTCACCCCAATCCTAACCCTAACCCTCACCCTAAACCTTACCCTCACCCTCTCCGAAACCCTTACCTTCATCCTTACCCTCACCCTAACCCTAACCCTAAACATTACCATAAAACTAACCCTAATCCTCACCTTCACCCTAGCCCTGACCCTAAACCAACTCGTAAACTTAATCCTCATCCTAACCCTCACCCTAACTCTTAGCCTAACTCTAACCCTAACCCTAACCCCAAAACTCACTCTAACCCTAACACTAACCCTACCACTAACACTAACCCTAAACCTAACCGTAAACCTAACCCTAAACCTAACCCTAATCCTCAGCCTCACCGACACCCTAACCCAAACCCTAACCCTAACCGTCATACTAACTCTAAACCTAACCCTAACCCTAATACTAACCCTCACACTCACCCTCACCATAACCCTAATCCTAAACCTAACCCTATCCCTAACCCTAACCCTCACCCTAACCCTCAGCCTAGCCCTCACCCTCACACTTATCCTAACCCTAATCCTCACCCTAACCATAACCCTCACCCTAACCCTAACCCTCTCCCTAAGACTTACCCTCACCCTAACACTAACCCTAACCGTAACACTAACCCTCACACTAACCCTAAACATCACCCTAACACTAACACTCACCCTAAGTCTAACCCTAACCCTCACCCTCACCCTATCCTTCACCCTAAACCTAACCCTCATCCTCACCATAAACCTCACTCTAAACCTAACCCTCACACTAACCCTAACTCTACCCCTAACAATAACACTAATCCTAACCCTAAACCTAACCCGAACCCTAACCCTAAAGCCAACACTCAACCTCTCCCTAACCCTAACCCTCAGCCTAACCCTAAATGTACCCCTAAACCTCACCCTCACCCTAACCCTAACTCTAACCCTAACCCTAACACTAAACCTCATTGTAACCCTAAACCGAACCCTTACCCTCACTTTAAACGTAACCCTAACCCTAAACCTAACAATAACCCTAACCCTAACCCTAACCCTCACCCTAAACATAACACGTACCCTAACCTTAACCCTCACCCTAAAACTAACCCTAACCCTCACCCTTATCTTAACCCTCACCGTCAGCCTAAACCTCACCTTTACCCTTACCTTCATCCTCACCCTAACCCTATACCTCATCCTAACCCTCGCCCTAAGCATAAACCTAACCATCATCCTAAACCTAACCCTCACCCTCACCCTAGCCCTCAACCTAACCCTAATCCTAATCCTAACCCTCATCCTAACCCTCACCTTAACCCTAACCATAATGATCAAACCTAAATATAATCCTCACCCCCACCCTCACCCTCAGCCTAACCCTAAGCCTAAGCCTAACCCTAAACCTAACCCTAAACCTCACCCTCACCCTAGCCCTCACCCTCACCCTAATCCTTACCCTAACCCTGAACCTATCCCTCACCCAAACACTAAACCTTAAACTCAAACTCACCCTCACCCTAACCCTAATCCGAACCCTAACCCTCAATCTCACCCTAACCATCACCCTCACCATAACCCTTACCCTAACACTCAACCTAACCCTAAACTTAAACCAAACCCTAACTCTCACCCTTACCCTAACTCTCACCCTTACCCTAACCACAACCCTCACCCTAACCCTAACCCTAAACTTCACCCTCACCCTAGCCCACACTCTCAACCTCACCCTCAGCCTAACCCTAACCCTAAACCTAAACCTAATGCTAACACACACACTCACCCTCACCCTAAACCTAATCCTAACCCTAACTCTCATCCTAACCCTCCCAATAACCCTAACCCTCAACCTAACCCTAACCCTCACCCTCAGCCTAATCGTAAGCCTAACCCTAACCCTAACCCTCACACTCAACCTAACCCTATCCCTAAACCTCATCCTAGCCCTAAACCTAACCCTCACCCTCACTCTCACAATAACCGGAACCCTAACCCTAATGCTAACAATAATCCTAAACCTAACCCAAACCCTCACCCTAACAATAACCCTCGCCCTAACCCTAACCCTCACCCTAACATTTACCCTAATCCTAACCCTCACCCTAACATTGACCCTCACCTTAACACTAACCCTAACCCTAACACTAACCCTAAACATCAAACTATACCTAAACCTCACCCTAACCCTAACCCTAAACCTCAACCTCTCCCTAGAACTCACCCTAACCCTAACCCTCATCCTCACCCTAACTTCACACTAACCCTAACACTAATACTCAATCTAACTCTCACCCTCACCCTAACCCTCACCCTAACCCTAACCCTTACCCTTACTGTAACCCTCACCCTCAGCCTAACCCTCAACTTTACCCTTACCGTCACCCTCACCCTAACCCTCACTCTAACGCTAACCCTCACCCAAACCATAACTCTACCCCTAAACCTCACCCTCACCCTAACCCTAACTCTAACCCTAACCCTAACACTACCCTCACCATAACCCTAACCATAACCATCACCCTAACCCTAATCCGCACCCCCACCCTCACCCTCAGCCTAATCCTGAGCCTAAGCCTAACCCATCCCTAAACCTCACACTCACCCTCAGCCTAATCCTAACCCTAACCCTAAACCTAACCTAAACCCAAAACCTCAACCTAACCCTGACCCTAACCTTAAACCTAACATTAACCCTAACCCTAACCCTCGACGTAACCCTCTAGCTAAACCTAAATCTAACCATAAACCTCACCCTCACCCTAACACCAATCCAAATACTAACCCTAACCCTAAAACAAACCCTCACACTAATCCTAACCCTCACTCTAATTCTCATCCTAACACTAACCCTCATCCTAACCCTCATCCTCAGTGTAACCCTAAGCCTAAACCTAACCCAAACACTCACACTCACCCTAACCCTTAACCTAATCCTAATCCTAACCCTAAACCTAAGCCTCACCCTCAGCCTCAGCTTAACTTTCACTCTAACCCTGTACCTCACACTCACCCTAACCCTAAACCTAACCCGAAACCTCACCCTAACACTAACCCTAAACCTCAACCTCACCCTAGCCCTCACCGTAACCCAAATCCTAACCCTAAAACTCATCCCAACCCTCCCCATAACCCTAACCCTAAACCTCACCCTAACCCTAAACCTCACCCTCAACCTCACCCTCAGCCTAAACCTAAGCCAAACCCTAAACCTAACCCTAACCATCACACTCACTCTAACCTTAACCCTAATCCTAATCTTCACCCTCACCCTCAGCTTAACCCTCCCCCTAAACTTAACCCTAAACATAACACTAACCCTCATTCTCAGCCTCACCCTAACCCTAACACTAACCCTAAACCTCACCCTCACCCTAACCCAAACTCTAAACCTAACCCAAACCCTAAACTTCACCATAACACTAACCTTAACCCTAACCCACACCTTCACCCTCAGCCTAATTTTAAGCCTAACCCTAACCCTAACCCTCACACTCACCCTAATCCTAACCCTAAACCTCACCCTAACCTTAACCCTCACATTCACCCTAACACTAATCCTAATCCTACTCCTAACCCTAACCCTAACCTCACCCTAACCCTAATCCTCACCCCACCCTCACCCTCAGCCTAATCCTAAGCCTAAGCCTAACCCTAAACCTAAACCTCACACTCACCCTCCACCTAACACTAATCCTAAGTCTCATCCTCAACAGCACCTTAACCTTAAATCTAACCCTGTACTTCACACTCACCCTGACCCTAACCCTATCCCTAACCCTAAACCTCACCCTAACCCTAACCCTAAAACTCAACCTCACCCCAGCTCTCACCCTAACCCTAAACCTAACCCTAACCCTCATCCTAACCCTCCCCATAACCCTAACCCTAACCCTCACCCTAACCCTAAACCTCACCCTCGCCCTCATCCTCAGCTTAACCCTAACCCTAACCCTAAACCTAACCCTAACCCTCACACTCACCCTAACCCTAACCCTAATCCTAATCTTAACCCTCACCCTCACACTAATCCTCCCCCTAAACCTAACCCTAAACCTAACACTAATGCTAACACTAACCCTCACACTCAGCCTCACCCTAATCCTAACTCTAAACCTAAACCTCTCCCTCACCCTAACCCTAACCCTAACTCTAACCCTAACCTTAAACCTCACCCTCACACTCACCTTAGCCCTTACCCTTACCCATATCCTAACCCTAACCCTCATCCTAACCCTCCCCCTAACCCTAACCCTCACTGTCAAACTCACCCTCAGCCTAACCCTAAGCCAAACCCTAAACCTAAACCTAAGACACACACTCACCCTCACTCTAACCCTAATCCTATCCCTAACCCTAACCCTAAACTTAAAACTCCCCCTAACTCTCAACCTAACCCTAACCCTAACACTAACCCTTACCCTAACCCTAAACCTAAACCTCACCCTAACCCAAACTAACACTAAACCTCACCCTCACCCTAAACCTAACTCTAACACTAACCCAAACCCTAAATCTCACCTTAACACTAACCCTAAACCTAACCCACATCCTCACCCTCAGACTAATCCTAAGCCTATCCCAAACCCCAACACTCACACTCAACCTAACCCTAACCCTAAACCTCACCCTAACCCTAACCCTCACCCTCAACCTCAGCCTAAGCCTAAGCCTATCCCTAATCCTAACCCTAACCCTCACTCTCACCCTAACACTAACCCTAATTCTACTCTTAACCCTAACCATAACCCTCATCCTCAACTTAACCCTCACCTTAAGCCTAACCCTAACATTAATCCTAAGCCTAACCCTCACCCTCTGCCTCACCCGAACCCTAAATCTAACACTAGGGTTACTAACCCTAACCCTATCCCTAAACCTCATCCTAGCCCTAACCCTAAACCTCACCCTCACCCTCACCATAACCTTAACCCTAACCCTAACAATTAC
Organism: Dipodomys merriami; assembly: GCF_024711535.1. Lineage (NCBI taxonomy): Eukaryota > Metazoa > Chordata > Mammalia > Rodentia > Heteromyidae > Dipodomys > Dipodomys merriami. The sequence continues at coordinate 26,018 of NW_027203575.1, forward strand.
AATAACCCTAACCCTAACCCTAAACCTCACCCTAAACATAACCATCACCCTAACCAGAACCCTCACCCTAACACTTACCCTCACCCTAACACTAACACTAACCCTAACATTAAACCTCACACTAACCCTAACCCTAACCATCACCCTAATCCTAATTCTCACCCCCACACTTACCCTCAGCCTAAACCTAAGCCTAAGCCTAACCCTAACCCTAAACTTCACACTCACCCTCACCCTAACCATAATCCTAACCCTAAACCTTACCCTAACCCTAAACGTCAACCTAACCCTCAACCTAACCTTAACCCTAACAATTAAGCTAACCCTAACCCTCGACCTAACCCTCCAACTAAACCTAAATCTAACCATAAACCTCACCCTCACCCTAACCCTTATCCTACCCCTAACCCTAAACCTCACCCTAACCCTAACACTCACTCTCACCCTCACCCTAACCATAACTCTAATCCTAACCGTAACAATAACAGTAATCCAAACCCTAAACCTAAACCTAACACTAACCCTAACCCTAATGCTAACTCTCAACCTCACCCTAACCCTAATCCTAAACCTAAGCCTCACCCTAAGCCTAATCCGCACCCTCATCATAACATTCACCCTCATCCTAACGCTCACCCTAACCCTAACCCTAACCCTAAACATTACCATCTCACTAACCGTCACCCTCACATTCACCCTAGCCCTCACCCTAACCCTAATCGTAAACCTAATCCTTATCCTAACCCTCACCCTATCTCTAAGCCTAAACCAAACCCTAAACCTAACCCCAACCCTCACTGTAACCCTAACACTAACCCTAACACTTACCCTAAACCTAATACTAAACCTAAACATAAACCTAACCCTAACCCTCAGCCTCACCCTCACCCTAAACCAAACCCTAACCCTAACCCTCATCCTAAAGCCAAGCTTAAACCTAACCTAATCCTATCCCTCACATTCACCCTCACCCTAACCCTAATCCTAAACCTAACCCTATCCCTAACCCTAACCCTCACCCTAACCCTCAGCCTAGCCCTCACCCTTACACTTATCCTAACTCTAACCCTCACACTAACCATAACCCTCATCATAACCCTAACCCTCACCCTAACATTTACCCTCACACTAACACTAACCCTAACCATAACAGTAACCCTCACACTAACCCTAAACATCACCCTAACCCCAAACCTCACCCTAACACTAACCCTAACCCTCACTCTCACCCTAGACTTCATCCTAACCCTAAAACTCATCCTCACCATAAACCTCACACTAACCCTAACAATAATACTCAATCTAACACTCCACCTCACCCTAACACTAACACTAACCCTCACCCTAACCCTAACCCTCACCCTTACCGTAAACCTCACCCTCAGCCTAACCCTCACCTTTACCCTTACCTTCACCCCCACGCTAACACGGACCTTAACCCTAAGCCTCACACTAACCCTTAATGTAACCCTAAACCTCACCCTCTCCCTAACCCTAACTCTAACCCTAACCCTAACACTAAACCTCAGCCTAACCCTAACCCTAAACCTCACCCTCATCCTAACCATAACCCTCAGCCTAACCCTAACCCTCACGCTAACACTTACCCTCACCCTAACACTAACCCTAAACCTAACACTAACCCTCACACTAACCCTAACCCTCACCCTAATCCTAAACCTCTCCCTAACCCTAACCCTATCCCTAATCCTAACCCTCACCCTAGCCCTCACCCTAACCCTAATTCTAACCCTCACCTTCACCCTAACCCTAACCCTCATCCTCACCCTAAACCTCACAGTAACCCTAACCCTAATCCTAAATCTAACCCTCACCCTAACCCTAAACCTCACACTAACACTTACCCTAAACCTAAACCTAACCCTAACACTCACCCTTACCTTAACCCTCACCCTCAGCCTAAACCTCACCTTTGCCCTTAACATCATCCTCACCCTAACCGTCACCGTAATCCTAAACCTCATCCTAACCCTCACCGTAACTGTAAACCTAACCATCACACTAACTCTAACCCTCACCCTCAGCCTCACACTCAGCCTAAACCTAAGCCTAAGCCTAAACCTTAATCTAACCCTCACCCTCACCCTAATCCTCACCCTAACCCTAATCCTAATGCTAACCCTCATCCTAAAACTCACCCTAGCCCTATCCCTAATCATCACCCTAAACCTTATCTTCACCCCCACTCTCGCCCTCAGCCTAACCCTAAGCCTAAGCTGAACGCTCACACTCACCCTCAACTTCACCCTACTCCTAACCCTAACCCTAACCATAACCCTAAACCTCAACATAACCCTCACCCTAACCTTAACCCTAAAAATAACCCTAACTCTAACCCTTGACCTAATCCTCCAACTAACCCTAAATCTAACCCTAAACCTCAACCTGAACCTCACCCTAACAATCTTCCTAACCCTAACCCTCAACCTCAACCTAACCCAAACCCTAACCCTCACCCTTAACCTCACCCTCACCATAACTCTAACCCTAACCCTAACAATAACACTAATCCTAACTCTAAACCTAACCTTAACCCTAACCGTAATCCTAACACTCACCCTCACCCTAACCTTAATCCTAATCCTAACCCTCATCCTAACCCTAATCCTCACCCTCACTGTAACCCTAACCCTCAACCTAACCTTCAACTTAACCCTAACCCTAACCCTAAACCTTAATCTAACACTAACCCTAACAATCACCCTCAACCTAGCCCTCACCGTAATCCTAACCTTAACCCTCACCCTAACGCTAACGTTAACCCTAAAACTCAACCTAACCCTAAACCTCACGCTCGCCATAACCCTAAACCTCACCCTAACCCTAAACATAACCGAACCTTAACTCTCACCCTAACCCTATCCCTAACCCTCCACCTAACCCTAACCCTCACCCTCACCCTCACCCTCAGCCTAACCCTAAGCCTAATTATAACCCTCACAGTCACCCTAACCCTTACCCTAATCCTAATCCTAACCCTAACCCTAACCCTCACCTTCAGCCTCACCCTAACCCTAAATCGAACCCTAAACCTCACCCTCTACCTAACCCTAACAATAACCATAACCTTAAACCTCACCCTCACACTCACCCTAGCCCTTACCCTAACCCTAATCCTAACCCTAACCCTCATCCTAACCCTCCCCCTAACCCTAACTCTCACCCTCAACCTCACCCTCAGCATAACCCTAAGCCTAACCAGAAAAATAAACCTAACACACACACTCACCCTCACTCTCACCTTAATGCTATCCCTAACCCTAACCCTAACCCTCCCCCTAACTCTCACCCTAATCGTAACCCTAAACCTAACCCTTACCATAAACCTCAACCTAAACCTCACCCTAACACTAACTCTAACCCTAAACCTCACCCTCACCCTAACCCTAACTCTAACCCTAACCCAAAACATAAAACTCACCCTAACACTAAAACTAACCCTAAACCTCAACCTAACCCTCCAACTAAACCTAAATCTAACCATAAACCTGAAACTCACCCTAACCCTAATCCTAACCCTAACCCTAAACCTCACCCTAACCCTAACCCTAATCCTCATCCTAACCCTCACCCTAACTCTAAGCCTAAACCTCACCCTAACCCCAACCCTAACCCTCCCCGTAACGGTAAACCTAACCTTAACCCTAACAATAACCCTAACACTAACCCTCAGCCTCACCCTAAACAAAAACTTCACTCGAACCCTATCCCTCACCCTAACACTTACTCTCACCTTAACACTAACCCTAACCCTCATCCTCACCCTAAACCTCACACTAACCCTAACACTAATCCTCAATCTAACCCTCACTCTAAACCTAACCCTAACCCTTACCCTAAACCTAAACCTAACCCTAACACTCACCCTTATCTTAACCCTCAGCGTCAGCCTAAACCTCAACTTTACCCTTACCACAATCCCCACCCTAACCCTCACCGTAACCCTAAACCTCATCCTAACCCTCACACTATCCGTAAAACTAACCATCACCCTAACCCTAACACTCACCCTCACCCTAACCCTCACCCTAAAACTAATCCTAATCCTAACCCTCATCCTAACCCTCACCCTAACCCAATCCCTATCCATCACCCTAAACCTAATCCTCACCCCCACCCCCACCCTCAGCCTAAACCTAAGCCTAAGACTAACCCTAACCCTAACGCTCACACTCACCCTCACTCTAATCATAACCCTAACCCTAACCATAACCCTAAACCTCAACCTAAACCTCACCATATCCTTAACCCTAAAAGAAACATGAACCCTAACCCTCGACCTAACCCTCCAAATAACCCTAAATCTTTCCCTAATCCTCACCCTCACACTAACCCTAATCCTAACCCTAACCCTAAACCTCACCCTAACCCTAACCCTAACCCTCACCCTCACCCTCACCATAACTCTAACCCTAACTCTAACAATAAAATTAATTCTAACAATAACCCTAACCCTAACCCTAACCCTAATCCTAACATTCACCCTCACGATAACCCTAATCCTAACCCTAAACTTCACCCTAACCCTAATCCTCACCCTTACTGTAACCCTAACCCTCAACCTTACCCTCACCCAACCCTAACCCTAAATCTAAACCTTAATCTAACACTATCCCTAACCCTCACCCTAACCTTAACCCTCACCACAACCATAAACCTAACTCTCATCATAACCATGACCCCAACACTAACCCTAACCCTCACCATAATCCTAACCCTAACCCTAACCCTAACCCTAAACCTCAACCTAACCCTCACCCTAACCTTAACCCTAAAACTTACCCTAAACCTAATTCTCGACCTAACCCTCCAAATAACCATAAATCTTACCCTAATACTCACCCTCACACTAACCCTAATCCTAATCCTAACCCTAAACCTCACACTAACCCTAACCCTAACCCTCACCATCACCCTTACCATAACTCTAACCATAACACTAGCAATAACATTAATTCTAACAATAAACCTAACCTGAACCCTAACCCTAATCCTGACACTCACCCTCAAGCTAACCCTAATCCTAAATCTATAATTAGCCCTAACCCTAATCCTCACCCTCACTGTAACCCTAACCCGCAACCTTACCCTCACCCTAACCCTAACCCTAACCCTAAACCTTAATCTGACACTAACATTAACCCTCACCCTCACACTAACCCTTACACTAATCCACAACCTACCCCTAAACAAAACCAGAACCCTAACTCTTACCCTTACCCTAAACGTTACCCTCAACCTAACCCTAACACTAAACCTCATCCTCACCCTAGCATACCCAACCCTAACCCTAATCCTTACCCTCTTCTTAACTCTCCCCCTAACCCTTACCCTAACCCTCACCCTAACCCTAACCCTCACCCTCAACCTCACCCTCAGCCTAACCCTAAGCCTAACCATAAAACTAACCCTAACACACACACTCACCCTCACCCTAAACCTCACCCTAACCCTAACCCTCATCCTAACCCTCCCCATATCCCTAAACCTCACCCTAACGCTAACCCACACCCTCACCCTCAGCCTAATCCTAAGCCTAACCCTAACCCTAACCACCAAACTCACCTTTACCCTAACCCAAAACATCACCCTAAACCTAACCCTCACCCTCAACCTCAGCCTAACCCTAAGCCTATCCCTTTTCCTAACCCTAACACTAACCCTCACCCTCACCCTAACCCTAATCCTACTCCTAACCCTAATCCTAACCCTCACCTTAAGCCTAAGCCTAACATTAATCCTAAACATAACCCTCACCCTCAGCCTCACCCTAAACCTAACTCTAACACTAAACCTCACCCTGACCCTAAACCTAAACCTCACCCTCACCCTAGCCCTCACCCTAACCCTAATACTAACCCTATCCCTCATCCAAACCCTCCCCCTGACCCTTACCCTAAGCCTCATCCTAACCCTAAACCTCACCATCAAACTCACCCTATGCCTAACCCTAAGCTTAACCCTAAAACTAACTCTAACCCACACATTCACCCTCACCATAACCCTAACACTAACCCTAACCCTCACGCTCACCCTCACCCTCTGTGTAACCTTAAGCCTAACCTAACCTTAACCCTCACACTCACCCTAACCCTTACACTAATCCTAATCCTAACCCTAACCCCACCCCTCAACCTCAGCCTCACCTTAACCCTAACTCTAAACCTAAACCTAAACCTCACCCTAACCCTAAAAGTAACCATAACCCTAAACCTCACCCTAACCCTAACCCGAAACCTTACCCTCACCCTAGCTCTCACTCTAACTCTAATCCTAACCCTATCCCTCATCTTAACCCTCCCCCTAACCCTATCCCTAACCCTCACCCTCACCCTCACCCTCACCCTAAACCTCACCCTTACCCTAACCATAAAGCTAATACTAGCTGTAACCCTAACCCTCATCCTCAGCTTCACCCTAACACTAAATCTAACCCTAAACCTCACCCTCACCCTAACCTTATCCCTAAGCCTAACCCTAACCCTCACCCTAAAACTAACCCTTACCCTAATATTAATCCTAACCCTAACCGTAAGCCTCACCCGCAGCCTCTTATTAAACCTAAATCTAAACCTATACCTCACACTCACCCTAATCCTAACCCTAACCCTAAACCTCACCCTAACCCTAACCCTAAACCTAAATCTCACCCTAGCCCTCATCCTAACCCTCATCCAAACACAAACCCACGTCCTAAACCTCCCTATAACCCTAAACCTAACCCTAAACCCCACCCTAATCCTAACCTTAACCCTCACCCTCACCCTCAATGCAAACTTAACCCTAACCATAACATTAACAATAACTGAAACCCTAACCCTAACCCTAACCCTAACTCTAATCCTCACACTCACCCTCACCCTCAGCTTAACCCTAAGCCTAACCCTAAACCTAACCCACACTGTAATAAACCTAACCCTAACCCTAACCCTAACCCTAACGCTAAACTTGACCCTAAACCTAACCCTAAACTTCAGCCTCACCCTCACATTAACCCAAACCTTAACCCAAAACCTCACCCTAACTCTAAGCCTAAACCTAACCCTAACCTTCACCCTCACCATCACCCTAACCCTAATCCTAAACCTAACCCTATCCTTAACCCTACCACTCACCATAACCCTCATCCTAGCCCTCACCCTAACCCTAATCCTAACCCTAAACCTTATCCTAACCCTAACCCTAACCCTCACACTCATGCTCGGCCTAAGCCTAAGCCTAAGCCTAAGCCTAACCCTAACCCTCACCCTAACCCTAAACTTAACCCGAAGCCTAACTCTCACCCTAAACCTAAATCTAACGCTAAACCTCACCATCACCCTAGCCCTCACACTAACACTAATCATAACCCTCCTCCTAACCCTCACCATAACATTAACCATAACCCTCACCCTACCACTCACCCTAACCCTAAACTTAACCCGAACCCTAGCTCTCACCCTAAACCTAACCCTAAACCTCACCCTAATTCTAATCCTAAACCTCACCCTCAACTTAGCCCTTGCCCTAACCCTAATCCTAACCCTAACCCTCTTCCTAAACCTCCTCCTAACCCTTACCCTAAACTCACCCACACCCTAACCCTCACCCTCAACCTCACCCTCAGCCTATACCTAATTCTAACCATAAACCTAACCTTAACACACACACTCACCCTTACCCTAACCCTAATCCTAACCCTAACCTCACCCTCACCCTCACACTCAGTGTAACTCTAAGCCTAAGTCTAACCCTAACCTTAACCCTCCTACTCACCCTAACCCTTACCCTAATCCTAATCTTAACCCTAACCCTAATCCTCACCCTCAGCCTCACCTTAACCCTAACTCTAACCCTAAACCTCACAACTCACCCTCACCCTAACCCTAACCCTAAACCTCACCCTAACCCTAACTCTAAACAACACTCTCACCCTAGCCCTCACCCTAACCCTACTCGTAAACCTAACCCTCATCCTAAACCTCCCCATAACCCTAAACCTAACCCTCAACCTCACCCAAACCCTAATCCTCACCCTCACCCTCAGCCTAAACCTAAGCCTAACCCTAACTCTAACCCTAACCCTCATACTCACCCTAACCCTAACCCTAATCCTTATCCTAATCCTAACCCTAACCCTCACCCTCACCCTAACCCTCATCCTTACCCCAACCCTAAACCTAACACTAACTGTAACCCTAACACTCACCCTCTGCTTCACCCTTACCTTAAATCTAACCCTAAACCTCACCCTCACCCTCACCCTAACCCTAACCTAAACCTCACCCTAACCCTAAACCTAAACCTAACCCTCACCCTAGCCCTTACCCTAACCCTAATCCTAACCCTATACTTCATTCAAACCCTCCCCCTAAACTGAGTCCTCAGCCTAAACCTAAGCCTAACAATAAACCTAACCCTAACACACACACTCACCCTCAACCTAAACCTAATCCTATCCCTAAACCTAACCCTAATACTAACCCTCCCCCTAACTCTCACCCTAACCCTAACCCTTACACTAAACCTAAACCGAACCCTCAACCTAACCTAAACCCTAACCCTAACCCTAACCCTCACCCGAACCATCACCCTCACAGTAATTCAAACCCTAACCCTAAGAATAACACTAACACTAACCCAAGCCATCACCCTAACCCTAATCCTCACCCCCACCCTCAACCTCAGCCTAACCCTAAGCCTAACCCTAAACCTAACCCTAACCCTCACACTCACCCAAACCCTTACCCTAATCCTAATACAAACCCTAACCCTCACCCTCACCCTAACCCTCACCCTAAACCTAACCCTAAACCTAACACTAACCCTAACCCTAAACCTCACCCTCAGCCTCACCCTAACCCTAACTCTAGCACTAAACCTCACCCTCACAATAACCTTAACCATAACCCTAACGTTAAAGCTCACCTTCACACTCACCCTAGAACTTACTCTTACCCTAATCCTATACCTAACACTCATCCTAACCCTAACCCTAACCCAAACCCTTAACCTCAACCTCACACTCAGCCTAACACTAAGCCTAACCCTAAACCTAAACCTAACACACAAACTCACCCAGACTCTAACCCTAATCCTATCCTTAACCCTAACCCTAATCCTAACCCTCCCCCTAACTCTCACCCTAACCCTAACCCTAACACTAACCCTTAAACTAACCCTCAACCTAAACCACACCCTAACCCTAAATCTAACCCTAAACCTCACCCTCACCCTAACCCTAAATCTAACCCTATCCCAAACCCTAACCCAAACCCTAACCCTAACCCTAACCCATACCCTCACCCTCAGCCGAATCCTAAGCCTAACCCTAACCCTAACGCTCACACTCACCCTAACCCTAAACCTAAACCTCACCCTAACCGTAACCCTAACCTTCAAACACAGCCTAACCCTAAGCCTATCCCTAACCCTAAACCTAACCCTCACACTCACCCTAACACCAACCTAATCCTACTCATAACCCTAACCCTAACCCTCACCCTCAACCTAACCCTCATCTTAAGCTTAACCCTAATATTAATCCTAACCCTAACCCTCACCCTCAGCCTCACCCTAACACTAACTCTAACACTAAACCTCACCCTGAACCTAACCTTAACCCTAACACTATGCCTAAACCTCATCCTAGCCCTAACACGAACCCTCACCCTCACCCTCACCATAAACTTAACCCTAACCCTAACGCTAACAATAACCCTAACCCCAACCCGAACCTCACCCTAAACATAACCCTCACCCTAACCCTAACCCTCACCCTAACACTTACCCTGACCCGAACACTAACCCTAACGCTGACACTAAACCTCACACTAACCCTTACCATCACCTTTACCCTAAACCTCACCCTAACACTAACCCTAAACCTCACCCTATCCCTAGACCGCGCCGTAACCCTAACCCTCATCCTCACCCGAAACTTCACACTAACCCTAACACTAATCCTCAATCTAACCCTCACCCTCACCCTAACCCTAACACTAACCCTCACCCTAACCCTAATCCTCGCCCCCAAACTCACCCTTAGCCTAACACTAAGCCTAAGCCTAACCCTAACCCTAAACCTCACACTCACCCTCACCCTAACCCTAATCCTAACCCTAACCCTAACCCTAACCCTAAAACTCAACCTAACCCTCAACCTAACCTTAACCCTAGCACTTAACCTAATCCTAACCCTCGACCTAACACTTCAACTGAACCTAAATCTAACCATAAACCTCACCCTCACCCTAACGCTAATGATAACCCTAACCCTAAACCTCACCCTAACCCTAACACTCACCCTCTCCCTCACCCTCACCATAACTCTAACTCTAAGACCAACAATAAGAATAATCCTAACCCTAAACCTTACCCTAACCCTAATGATAAAACTCAACCTCACCCTAACCCTAACCCTAACCCTAACCCTCACCCTAACCCTAACCCTAACCCTCACCCTCACCGTAACCCTCACCCTCATCCTAACCATCACACTAACCCTAACACTAACCCTAAACCTTACCCTAACACTAACACTAAACCTCACCTTCACCCTAGCCCTCACCCTAACCCTAATCACAAACCTAATCCTTATCCTAACCCTCACCCTAACTCTAAGTCTAAACTTAACCCTAAACCCAACCCTCACTGTAACCATAACACTGACCCTAACACTAACACTAACCATAAACCTAACCCTAAACCTCAGCCTCACCCTCACCCTAACCCAAACCCTAACCCTAACCCTCATCCTAACTCTAAGCCTAACCCGAACCCTAATCCTAACCCTCATATTCACCCTCAACCTAACCCTAATCCTAAAACTAACCCCATACCTAACCCTAACCCTCATCCTAACCCTAAGCCTAGCCCTCACCCTTGCACTTATCCTAACCCTCACCCTCAACCTAACCATAACACTCGCCCTAAACCTAACCCTCACACTAAAACTTACCCTCACCCTAACACTAACCTTAATACTAACCCTCACACTAACCCTAAACATCACCCTAACCCTAAACCTCACCCTAACACTAACCCTAACCCTCACCCTCACCTTAGCCTTCACCCTAACCCTAACCCTCATCTTCACCATAAACCTCACACTAACCCTAACACTAATCCTCAATCTAACCCTCAACTTCACCCTACCGCTAAAACTAACCCTCACCATAACCCTAACACTCACCCTTACCATAAACCTCACCCTCAGCCTAAAGCTCACCTTTACCCTTACAATCACCCCCACGCTAACCCGCACACTAACCCTAACCCTCACGATAACCCTAAATGTACCCCGAAACCTCACCCTCTCCCGAACCCTAACTCTACCCCTAACCCTAACACTAAACCTCACCCTAACCCTAACCCTCACCCTCACCCTAACCATAAACCTCACACTAACCCTAACCCACAACGTAACGCTTACCCTCACCCCAACACTAACCCTAACCTTAACACTAACACTCACACTAACCCAAACCCTCACCCTAATCCTAAACCTCACCCTATCCCTAACCCTAACCCTAATCCTCACCCTCACCCTAGCCCTCACTCTAACCCTAATCTAACCCTCACCCTCACCCTATCCCTAACCCTCATCCTCACCCTAAACCTCACACTAACCCTAACTCTAATCCTCAATCTAACCCTCACCCTAACCCTAACCCTATCCCTTACCCTAACCCTAAACCTAACCCTAACCCTCACCCTTATCTTAACCCTAACCCTCAGCCTAAACCTTACCTTTACCCTTACCATCATCATCACCCTAACCCTCACACTCACCCTAGCCCTTAACTAACTCTAATCCTAACCCTAACCCTCATCCTAACCCTACCCCTAACCCTAACCCTCACCCTCAACCTCACCCTCAGCCGAACCATTAGCCTAAACCTAAACCTAAACCTAACACACACACTCACCATCACTCTAATCCTAATACTATCCCTAACCCTAACCCTAACACTAAACCTTCCCCTAACTCTCACCCTAACCCTAAAACTAACCCTTACCATAACCCTCAACCTAAAACTCACCCTAACCCTAACCCTAAACCTAAGCCTTACCCTAACACTAACCCTAATCCTTACCCTCACCCTAGCCCTCATCCTAACCCTATTTATAACCCTAAACCTCATCCTAACCCTCACACTAACCCTAACCCTAACCCTCATCCTTACCCTAACCTTAATCCTCAACCTAACAAGAAACATAACCCTCACCCTAACACTATCCCTAACCCTCACCCTAACCCTAAACTTAACCGAAACCTAACTCTCACCCTAACCCTAACCCTAACCCTCCCCCTAACAATAACCCTCACCCTCAACCTCATTCTCAGCCTAACCATTAGCCTAAACCTAAACCTAAACCTAACACACACACCCTCACTCTATCCCTAATACTACTAATACTATCCCTAACCCTGACCCTAAACCTAAACCTCCCCCTGACTCTCACCCTAACCATAAAACTAACACTTACCATAACTCTCAACCTAAACCTCACCTTAACCCTAACTCTAACCCTAAAAGTCACCGTCACCCTAACCTTGACTCTAGACCTAACCCAAACTCTAAAACTCACCCTAACACTAAGCCTAACCCTAAACTCCGAATTTACCCTCCAACTAAACCTAAATCTAACCATGAATATCACTTTTACCCTAACACTAATCATAACCCTAACCCTAAACCTAACCCTAACCCTAACCCTGTCACCCTAACCCTCACCTTCACCCTAACCCTAACCTTCACTCTAACCCTTACCCACACCCTCACCCTCAACCTAATCCGGACCCTAACCCTAAACCTAACCCTCACACTCACCCTAACCTTAGGCCTAAAACTCACCCTAACCCTATCCATCACCCTCAAAGTCAGCCTAACCCTAAGCCTATCCCTAACCCTAACCCTAACCCTAACCTTCACACTCAAACTAATACTAACCCTAATCCTACTCCTAACCCTAACCTCAACCTGACCCTCTCCTTAAGTCTAACCCTAACATTAATCGGAACCCTAACCCTCACCCTCAGCTTCACCCTAACCCTAACTCTAACACTAAACCTCACCCTGACCCTAACCCTAACCCTAACCCTATCCCTAAACCTCATCCTAGCCCTAACCCTAAAACTCACCCTCACCCTCACAATAACTGTAACCCTAACCCTAATACTAACAATAACCCTAAACCTAACCCTAACCCTAACCCTCACCCTCAAACTCAGCCTCACACTAACTTTAACTCTAACACTTAACCACAAACTCACCCAAACCCTAATCCTAACCCTAACCCTAAACCTCACCCTACCCTAACCCTAACCATCACCCCAAACCTCACCTTCACCAAAACTCTAACCGTAACCCTAACAATAACACTAATCCTAACCCTAAACCTAACCCGAACCCTAACCCAAATTCTAAAACTCAACCTCACCCGAACCCTAATCCCAACCCTAACCCTCACCCTCACCATAACCCTATCCCTCATCCTAACCCTCACCCTAACCCTAACTCTAAAACTAAACCTTACCCTAACACTAACCCTAATCCTCACCCTCACCCTAGCCCTCACCCTAACCCTTATCATAACCCTAATCCTCATCCTAACCCTGACACTAACAATAACCCTAACCCTCATCTTTACCCTAACGCTAACCCTCAACCTAACCCTAACCCTAAAGCTCACCCTAAACCTAACCTTAACCCTCACCCTAACCCTAAACTTAACCGAACCCTAACTCTCACCCTAACATTAACCCTAACCCTCACCCTAACCCTAACCCCCAAACTCACCCTCATCCTTGGCCTAACCCTAATGGTAAACCTAACCCTAACCCTAACCCTCACACTCACCCTAACCCTGACTCTAATCCTAATCCTAACCCTAACCCTAATCCTCAACCTCACCCTAACCCTCACCCTAACACTAAATCTAACACTAACCCTAAACCTAACACTCAACCTCAGCCTCACCCTTACCCTAACTCTAAACCTAAAACTCACCCTCACCCTAAACCTAACCCTAAACCTAACCCTAATCCTAAACCTAAACCTCACCCTCACCTTAGGCCTCACCCAAACACTAATCCTAACCCACATCCTAACCCTCACCCTAACACTAACCCTAACCCTCACCCTCACTCTCAAACTAACCCTAGTCCTAACCCTAATCTTCATCCTAACCCTCCCCCTAACCCTTACCCTAAACCTCACACTAACCCTAACCCTCAACTTCAACCTCACCATTAGCCTAACCCTTTGCCTAAACCTAAACCTCACCCTAACACACTCACTCACCCTCACCATAACCCAAAACCTAACCCTAACCCTCATCCTCACCCTCACCTTAACCCTAACTGTAACCCTATACCTCACACTCAACCTAACCCTAACCCTAACCCTAAACCTCACCCTAACACTAAACCTAAACCTCAACCTCTCCCTTGCCCTCACCCTAACCCTAATCCTAACCCTAACCCTCATCCTAACCCTCCCCATGTCCCTAAACCTAACACTCACCCTAACCCTCACACTCACCCTCAGCCTAAACCTAAGCCTAACCCTAAACCTAAACCTAACCCTCACACTCACCTCACCCTAACCCTAACCCTAATCCTAATACTAAACCTAACCCTAAACCTCACCCTAACCCTAAACCTCACCCTAAACCTAACCCTAAACCTAACACTAACCCTAACCCTAACCTTCACGCTCAGCCTCACCCTGAACCTAACTCTAACCCTAAACCTCACCCTTACCCTAACCCTAACCCTAACCTTAAACCTCACCCTCAAACTCAGCCTAGCCCTTACCCTAACCCTAACCCTAACCCTAAACCTCATCCTAACCCTCCCCCTAACCCTAACCCTCACCCTCAAGCTCACTCTCAGCCTAACCCTAAGCCTAACCCTAAACCTAAACCTAACACACACACTCACCCTCACTCCAACCCTACTCCTGTCCCTAACCCTAACCCTAACCCTAACCCTCCCTCTAACTCTCACCCTAACAATAACCCAAACCCTAACCATTACCATAACCCTCAACCTAAAGCTCACCATAACCCTAAATCTAACCCTAAACCTCACCCTCACCCTCACCCTAAATCTAACCCTAACCCAAACCCTAAACCTCACCATAACACTAGCCCTAACCCTAACCCACACACTCACCCTCAGCCTAATCCTAAGCCTAACCCTAAACCTAACCCTCACACTCACCCTCAGCCTAACCCTAAACCTAACCCTCACCCTCAACCTCAGCCTAACCCTAAGCATATCCCTAACCTTAACTCTAACACTCACACTTACCCTAACAATAACCCTAATGTACTCCTAACCCAAACCCTAACCCTCACCCTCAACCTAACCCTCAACTTAATTATAACCCTAACATTAATACTAACCCTCACCCTCAGCCTCACCCTAACCCTAACTCTAACATTAAACCTCACCCTGAACCTAACCCTAACCCCAACCCTATCCTAAACCTCATCCTAGACCTAACCCTAAACCTCACACTCACCCTCACCATAAACTTAACCCTAACCCTAATGCTAACAAAAACCCTAACCCTAACCCTAACCCTCACACTAAACATAACCCTCACCCTAACCCTAACCCTCACCCTAACACTTACCCTCACCTTACCACTAACCCTAACCCTAACACTAAACCTCACACTAACCCTAAGCATCAATGTAATCCTAAACCTCACCCTAACACTAACCCTAAACCTGACCCTATCCCTAGACCTCACCCTAAACCTAACCCTCATCCTCACCCTAAACTTCACATGAACAATAAAACTAATCCTCAATTTAACCCTCACCCTCACGCTAAACATAACCCTAACCCTCACCCTAACCCTAACCCTCACCCTTACCTTAACCCTCATGCTCAGCCTAACCCTCACATTTACCCTTAACGTCACCCCCACCCTAAAACTAACTCTAACCCTAATCCTAACACTAACCCTTACACTTACCCTAACCCTAACCATCACCCTAACCCTAATCCTCACCCCCAACCTCACCCTCAGCCTAACCCTAAACCTAAAACTGACACACACACTCACCCTCATTCTAATCCTATCCCTAACCCTAACCCTAAACCTCCCCCTAACTCTATATCTAACCCTAAACCTCACCCTCACCCTCACCCTAACCCTAACCCTAACCCTAAACCCCACCCTAACCATAACCATAACCCTCACCCGCACCCTCACCCTCACCATAACTCTAACCCTAAGCCTAACAAGAACACTAAACCTAACTGGAACCATTACCCTAAGCCTAATCCTCACCACCACCCTCACCCTCAGCCTAACCCTAAGCCTAAGCCTAACCCTCACACTAACCCTCATACTCACCCTCACCCTAAACCTAATCCTAAACCAAACCCTATCCCTAAACCTCAATCTAACAATCACCCTCACCCTAACCCTAACACTAAACCTGTCCCTAAACCTCAGCCTAATCCTCCACCTAACCTTAACCCTAACCCTAAACCTCACCCTCAACCTAACTCTAACCCTAACCCTAAACCTCACCCTAAACCTCAACCTAAACCTGAACCTCACCTTCAACCTCACCATTATTCTAAACCTTACCCTAACAATAACACTAACCCTATCCTTAACCCTAACCATAACCCTCACCCTCAGCCTCAACCTCACAGCAAACTTAATCCTAACCATAACACTAACAACAACCCTAACCCTAAGCCGAACCCTAACCCTAACTCTAATCCTCACCCCCACCCTCAACCTCAGCCTAACCCTAAGCCTAACCCTAACCCTAACCCTCAGCATAACCTTAACCCTAACCCTAACACTAACACTAACGATAACCATAAACTTAATCCTAAACCTCACCCTCACCCTACAAATCACTCTAACCCTATTCCTAACCCTAAACCTCATCCTAACCCTCCCCAGAATCCTAAACCTAAACCTCACCCTAACCCTAACACTAAACATAACCCTAAGCCTCAGCCTCAGCCTCACCCCAAACTTAACACTAACCAAAACACGAACAATAACCATAACCCTAAGCCTAACCCTAACTCTAACTCTAACCCTCACCCCCAAGCTCACCCTCAGCCTAACCCTACGGTTCGTAACCCTAAACCTCACCATAACCCTAACGCTAACCCTAATCCTAACACTATCCCTAAACCTAAACCTAACCCTAAACCTAACCTAATCCTCAGCCTCAACTTCACACTAACCGAAAACCTAACCCTAAAACTCACCCTAACTCTAACCCTAACCCTAACACAAACCGTCACCCTAACGCTAACCCTAACCACCACCCAAACCCTAATCCTCACCCCCAACCTCGCCCTTAGCCTAACCCTAAGCCTAAGCCTAAACCTAACCCTAAATCTCACATTCACCATCACCCTCACTCTAACCCTAACCCTAACACTAAAACTAACCCTAAACCTAACCCTAAACCTAACCCTAATCCTCAGCCTCACCCTCACCTTAACCCAAAACCTACCACTAACCCTCACCCTAACACTAAGCCTAACCCTATCCCTAACCTTCACACTCACCCTCACCCTAACCCTAATCCTAAACCTTACCCTATCCCTAACCTTACCCCTTACCATAACCCTCATCCTAGACCTCACCCTAACACTAATCCTAACCCTAAACCTCATCCTAACCCTCACCCTAACCCTAACCCTAACACTCACACGCATGCTCGGCCTAAGCCTAAGCATAAGCCTAAGCCTAAGCCTAAGCCTAACCCTAACCCTCACCCTAACCCTAACGTTAACACTAACCCTAACTCTAACCATAAATCTCACCCTAACCCTAACCCTAACCCTAAAGCTAAACCTCACCCTAAACCTAACCCTAAACCTCACCTCACCCTAGCCCTCACCCTAACACTAATCATAACCCTCATCCTAACCCTCAACATAACAATAACCATAACCCTCATCCTCACCCTCACCCTAAACCTAATACGAAACCTAACCCTCAACCTAACCCTAACCCTCACCCTCACCATAACCCTTACATTAAAACTCACCCTAAGCCTAAACTTAACCCAAACCCTGACTCTCACCCTAACCCTAACCCTAGCCCTCACCCTAATCCTAACCCTAAACCTCACCCTCATACGAGCCCTTTCCCTAACCCTAATCCTAAACCTAACCCTGTTCCTAAACCACCCCCTAACCCTTACCCTAACCCTCACCCTAACCCTAACCCTCACCTTCAACCTCACCCTCAGCATAACCCTAAAACTAACCCTAAACCTATCCCTAACACACACACTCACCCTTACCCTAACCTTAATCCTAACCCTAACCCTCAACCCTAACCCTAAAGCTAACCCTCACACTCACCCTAACCCTTACCCGAATCCTAATCCTAACCCTAACCCTAACCCTCACCCTCAGACTCACCTTAACCCTAACTCTAACTCTAAACCTCACCCTCATCCTAACCCTAACCCTAAACCTCACCCTAACCCTAAGGCTAAACATCACTCTTACCCTAGCCCTCACCCTAACACTAATCGTAACCCTAACCGTCAGCTTAACACTCCCCACTCACCAAAACTGTAACCGTAAACCTAACCCTATCAATAAACCTAACCCTAATCCTAACCCTTACCCTAACTGTAACCCTCACCCTAAACCAAACCCTCACACTAACATTAACCCTCAACCTAACCCTAACCCTAACCCTAACACAAACCCTCACACTAACCCTTACCCTAACCCTAAACCTAAACCTAAACTTAACCCTTACCCTCTCCCTAACCCTAACACTAACCCTATCCCTAACCCTCACCCTAACCCTATTTCTAACCCTAAAACTCAACCTCAACCTAACCCTAACCCTAACCCTAAAGCCCACCCTAACTTTAACCGTAATCTTCACCCGCACCCTCACCCTCACCGTAAATCTAACCCTAACCCTAAAAATAACACTAACCCTAAACCGAACCATCACCCTCACCCTAATCCTCACCCCCACAGTCACCCTCAGCCTAACCCTAAGCCTAACCCTCACCCTAAATTTCATACTCACCTTCACCCTAACCCTAATCCTAAACATAACCCTATCCCTAAACCTCAACCTAACCCTCACCCTCACCCTAACCTTACCACTAACCCTAACCCTCAACCTCTCCCTAACCCTAACTCCAACCCTAAACCTCTCCCTCACACTAAACCTAAATCTAACCCTAAATCTCACAGTAAACCTCACCCTAACCATAAACCTCACCATTACCCTCAACCTCAGCGTAACTCTAACCCTAACCCTAACAATAACACTAACCCTAACCCTAACCCTAATCCTAACCCTAACAATAACCGTCACCCTCAGCCTCACCCTCAATGCAAATTTGACCCTAACCCTAACCCCAATCCTCATCCCCACCCTCACCCTCAGCCTAACCTTAAGCCTATACCTAACCCTAACCCTAACCCTAACCCTCACTGTAACCCTAACCATAACCCTAAATCTAACCCTAACATTAAACCTAAA
This sequence comes from Dipodomys merriami, assembly GCF_024711535.1. Taxonomy (NCBI): domain Eukaryota; kingdom Metazoa; phylum Chordata; class Mammalia; order Rodentia; family Heteromyidae; genus Dipodomys; species Dipodomys merriami. The sequence goes on from NW_027203575.1 coordinate 45,547, forward strand.
GCTAACACTAATCCTCAGCCTCACCCTCACCCTAAACCAAACCCTAACTCTAAACCTCACCCTAACCCTAAGCCTAACCCCAAATCTAACCCTCACACTCACCCTCTCCCTAACCCTAATACTAAACCTAACGCTTTCCCTAAACCTAACCCTCACCCTATCCCATACCATAGTCCTCACCCTAAACCTAATACTAACCCAAAACCTCATTCTAACCCTCACCCTAACGCTAACCCATACCCTCACCCTAACCCTAACCCTAACCCTCACCCTCATGCTCAGCCTAAGCCTAAGCATAAGCCTAAGCCTAAACCTAACCATCACCATAACCCTAACACTAACACTAATCCTAACTCTAAACGAAAACCTCATTCTCACCCTAACATTAAATCTAACCCTAACCCTAAACCTCATCCTAACCCTAATCCTAACCCTCACCCTCACCCTCACCGTAACCGTAACCCTAACCCTAACCTTAACAATAACCCTAAACCTAACCCTAACCCTCAACCTAACCATAACCCTCACCCTAACTCTAACCCTCACCCTAACATTTATTCTCACCCTAACCTAACGCTAACCCTACCACTAACCCTCACACTAACCCTAACCATCACCCTAACCCTAAACCTCACCCTCACCCTAGCCCTCACCGGTACACTAATCCTAACCCTCATCCTAACCCTCACCCTAACACTAACCCTAACCCTCACCCTCACTCTTACCCGAACCCTAATCCTAACCCTAACCCTCATCCTAGCCCTCACCATAACCCTTACCTTAACCCTCACCCTAAACCAAACCTCACCTTTAGCCTAACAATTAACCTAAACCTAAACCTAACATTAACACACACACTCACCCTCACCCTAACCCTAATCCTAACCCTCATTCTAACCCTCCCCCTAAACCAAAACCTCAGCCTAACCCTAAGCCTAATCCTAAACCTAAGCCGAACACTAACCCTAACCCTAATCCTCATCCTCAGCCTCACCCTAACCCTAAATCTATCCCTAAACCTCATCCTCACCCTAATCCTAACCCTAACCCCAACATTAAACCTCACCCTAAACCTAAACCTAATCCTCATGCTAACCCTCCCCCTAATCCTAACCCTCACCCTAACCTCAAACCCTAAGCCTAACCCTAAACCTAAACCTAAGACACACACTCACCCTCATTCTACCCCTAATCCTATCTCTAAACCTAACCCTCCCCCTAACTCTCACCCAATCCCTACCCCTAAAAGTAACCCTTACCATAACCCTCAACCTAACCCTAATTCTAAACCTAAAACTCACCCTCAGCCTAACCCTAACTCTGACACTAACCCAAACCCTAAACTTCACCCTATCCCTAACCCTAACACTAACCCTCACCCTCACCCTCACAGTAACCATAACCCTCACCCTAACACTAAACCTAACCCTAACACTGAACCTCACACTAACACTAACCAAAACCCTACCCCTCCCCCTAACTCTATATCGAACCCTAAACCTCACCCTCACCCTCACCCTAACCCTAACCCTAACCCTAAACCCCACCCTAACCATAACCATAACCCTCACCCGCACCATCACCCTCACTGTAACTCTAACCCTAACCCTAACAAGAACACTAAACCTAACTCGAACAATTACCCTAAGACTAATCCTCACCCCCACCCTCACCCTCAGCCTAAACTTAAGCCTAAGCCTAACCCTCACACTAACTCTCATACTCACCCTCACCCTAACCCTAATCCTAAACCTAACCCTATCCCTAAACCTCAACCTAACCCTCACCCTCACCCTAACCCTAACACTAAACCTATATCTAAACCTCAGCCTAATCATCCGCCTAACCCTAAACCTAACACTAAACCTCACCCTCACCCTAACCCTAACCCTTACCCTAAACCTCAACCTAAACCTCACCCTAAACCTAACCCTCACATTCAACCTCACCATTACTCTAACCGTAACCCTAACAATAACACTAACCCTACCCCTAACCTTAACCCTCACCCTCAGCCTCACCCTCATCCTCAACCTAAGTCTAACACTAACTCTAACCCTAACCCTAACCCTAACCCTATATCTAACCCTAAACCTCACCCTCACACTCACCCTAACCCTAACCCTAACCCTAAAACCCACCCTAACAATAACCATAACCCTCACCCACACTCTCACCCTCACCGTAACTCTAACCCTAACCCTAACAAGAACACTAAACCTAACTCGAAACATTACCCTAAGCCTAATCCTCACACCCACGCTCACCCTCAGCCTTACCCTAAGCCTAAGCCTAACCCTCACACTAACCCTCATACTTACCCTCACCCTAACCCTAATCCTAAACCTAACCCTATCCCTAAACCTCAACCTAACCCTCACCCTCACCTTAACCCTAACACTAAACCTATCCCTAAATCTCAGCCTAATCCTCCGCCTAACCATAACCCTAACCCTCAACCTCACCCTCACCCTTACTAACTCTAACCCTAACCCTAACCTTAACACTAACCCTCACCCTAACCCTAACCCAAAACACCACCCTAGCCCTAATCCTCACCCCACCCTCACCTTTAGCCTAACCCTAAGCCTAAGTCTAAGCTTAACCCTAAACCTCACACTCACCCTAACCCTCACCCTAAACCTAACCCTAATTCTAACACTAAAACTAACCCTAAACCTAACCCTAAAACTAACCCTAAACCTCAGCCTCACCCTCACCTTAACCCAAACCCTAACCCTAACCCTCACCCTAACTCTAAGCCTAACACTAACCCTAAAATTCACACTCACCCTCACCCTAAACCTAATCCTAAACCTCACCCTATCCCTAACCCTACCCCTCACCATAACCCTCATCCTAGCCCTCACACTAACACTAATCCTAACCCTAAAGCTCCTCCTAACCCTCACCCTAACCCTAACCCTAACACTCACATGCTTGTTCGGCCTAAGCATAAGCCTAAGCCTAAATCTAAGCCTAACCTCACCCTAACACTATCCCTAACACTCACAGGCATGCTCGGCCTAAGCCTAAGCCTAAGCCTAAGCCTAACCCTAACCCTAACCCTCACCCTAACCCTAACGCTAACACTAACCCTAACTCTAACCCTAAATCTCACCCTAACCCAAAAGCTAAACCTCACCCTAAACCTAACTGTAAACATCACCTCACCCTAGCCCTCACCCTAACACTAATCATAACCCTCATCCTAACCCTCAATATAACACTAACCCTAACCCACACCCTAACCCTAACCCAATACGAAACCTAACCCTCAACCTAACCCTAACACTCACCCTCACCATAACCCTTACCCTAACACACACCCTAACCCTAAACTTAACCCAAACCATAACTCTCACCCTAAACCTAACCCTAACCCTCACCCTAATCCTAACCCTAAACCTCACCCTCAACCGAGCCCTTGTCCTAACACTAATCCTAAACCTAACCCTCTTCCTAAACCTCCCCCTAACCCTTACCCTAACCCTCACCCTAACCCTAACCCTCACCCTCAACCTCAACCTCAGCATAACCCTAAACCTATCCTTAAACCTATCCCTAACACACACACTCACCCTTACCCTAACCTTAATCCTAACCCTAACCCTCACCTTCACCCTCAAACTCAGTGTAACCCTACGCCTAACCCTAACCCTAACCCTAACCCTCACACTCACCCTAACCCTTACCCGAATCCTAATCCTAACCCTAACCCTAACCCTCACCCTCATGCTCAGCCTAAGCCTGAGCCTAAGCCTAAGCCTAACCCTTACCCTAATCATCACCCTAACCCTAACACTAACACTAACCCTAACTCTAAACGTAAACCTCACTCTCACCCTAACCCAAACTCTAACCCTAACCCTAAACCTCATCTTAACCCTATCCCTAAACCTCACCCTCACCCTCACCGTAACCGTAACCCTAACCCTAACAATAACCCTAAACCTAACCCTAACCCTCAACGTAACCATAACCCTCACCCTAACTCTAACCCTCACCCTAACATTTACCCTCACCCTAACCTAACCCTAACCCTAACACTAACCCTCACACTAACCCTAACCATCACCCCAACCCTAAAGCTCACCCTAACCCTAACCCTAAACCTCATCCTCACCCTAGCCCTCACCCTAACCCTAATCCTAACCCTCATCCTAACCCTCACCCTAACACTACCCCTAACCCTCACCCTCACTCTTACCCTAACCCTAATCCTAACCCTAACCCTCATCCTAACCCTCACCCTAACCCTTACCCTAACCCTCACCCTAAACCAAAACTTCAACTCAACCTGACCTTTAGCCTAACCCTTAACCTAAACCTAAACCTAACTTTAACAAACAGTCACCCTCACCCTAACCCTAATCCTAAACCTAACCCTCAACCTCACCCTCACCCTCAGTGTAACCCTAACCCTAACCCTAACCCTCACACTCACCCTAATCCTTACCCTAATCTTAATCTTAACACTAACCCTAAGTCTAACCCTCAGCCTCACCTTAAGCCTAACTCTAACCCTATACCTCACAATCACCATAACCCTAACACTAACCCTAATCCTAAACCTCACCAGGACCCGAACCCTAAACCTCACACTCACCCTTGCCCTCACCCTAACCCTAATCCTAACCCTAACCCTCATCCTAACCCTCCCCATAATCCTAACCCTAACCCTAACCCTGGCCCTAACCCTCATTCTCACCTTCACCCTCAGCCTAACCCTAAGCCTAACCCTAACTTAACCCTAACCCTCAAATTCACTGTAACGCTAAACCTAATCCTAATCCTACCACTAACCCTAACCTTCAGCCTCACACTAACCCTCACCCTACACCTAACCCTAAACCTAACACTAACCTTAACCCTGACCCTCACCATCAGCCTCATCCTAACCCTAACTCTAACCCTAAACCTCACCCTCACCCTAATCCTAACCCTAACCCTAACCTTAAACCTCACCCTAAACCTAAACCTAATCTTCATTTTAACCCTACCCCTAACCCTAACTCTCACCCTAACCTCACCCTCAGCCTAACCCTAAACCTAAACCTAACACACACACTCACCCTCATTCTAACCCTAATCCTAATCCTAAACCTAACCGTCCCCCTAACTCCCACCCTACCCCTATCCCTAAAAGTAACCCTTACCCTAAACCTCAACCTAACCCTCACCCTAACCCTAACTCTGACCCTAACCCAAACCCTAAACCTCACCCTATCCCTAACCCTAACCCTAACACTCACCCTCACCCTCACAGTAACCATAACCCTCACCCTAACACTAACACTAATCCTAACACTGACCCTCACACTGACCCTAACCCCAACCATAACCCTCCCCCTAACTCTATATCTAACCCTAAACCTCACCCTCACCCTCACCCTAACCCTAACCTTAACCCTAAACCTCACGCTAAGCATAACCATAACATTCACCCGCACCCTCACCCTCACTGTAACTCTAACCCTAAGCCTAACAAGAACACTAAACCTAACTCGAACCATTACCCTAAGCCTAATCCTCACCCCCACATTCACCCTCAGCCTAAACCTAAGCCTAAGCCTAACCCTCACACTAACCCTCATACTCACCCTCACTCTAACCCTAATCCTAAACCTAACCCTATCCCTAAACCTCAACCTAACCCTCACCCTCACACTAACCCTAACACTAAACCTATCCCTAAACTTCAGCCTAATCTTCTGCCTAACCCTAAACCTAACCCTAAACCTCACCCACACCCTAACTCTAACCCTAAACCTCAAACTAAACCTCACCCTAAACCTGACCCTCACATTCAACCTCACCATTACTCTAACCGTAACCCTAACAATAACACTAATCCTAACCCTAACCCTAAGCCTCACCCTCAGCCTCACCCTCACCCTCAACCTAAGCCTAACACTAACCCTCACCCTAACCCTCACCCTAACCCTCACCCTAACCCTATATCTAACCCTAAACCTCACCCTCACCCTCACCCTAACCCTAACCGTAACTCTAAACCCCACCCTAACCATAACCATAACCCTCACCCGCACCCTCACCCTCACCGTAACTCTAACCCTAACCCTAACAAGAACACTAAACCTAACTCAAACCATTCCCCTAAGCCTAATCCTCACCACCACCCTCACCCTCAGCCTTACCCTAAGCCTAAGCCCAACCCTCACACTAACCCTCATACTCACCCTCACCCTAACCCTAATCCTAAACCTAACCCTATCCCTAAACCTCACCCTAACCCTAACCCTCCCCCTAACTCTCACCCAATCCCTACCCCTAAAAGTAACCCTTACCATAACCCTCAACCTAACCCTAATTCTAAACCTAAAACTCACCCTCAGCCTAACCCTAACTCTGACACTAACCCAAACCCTAAACTTCACCCTATCCCTAACCCTAACACTAACCCTCACCCTCACCCTCACAGTAACCATAACCCTCACCCTAACACTAAACCTAACCCTAACACTGAACCTCACACTAACACTAACCAAAACCCTACCCCTCCCCCTAACTCTATATCGAACCCTAAACCTCACCCTCACCCTCACCCTAACCCTAACCCTAACCCTAAACCCCACCCTAACCATAACCATAACCCTCACCCGCACCATCACCCTCACTGTAACTCTAACCCTAACCCTAACAAGAACACTAAACCTAACTCGAACAATTACCCTAAGACTAATCCTCACCCCACCCTCACCCTCAGCCTAAACTTAAGCCTAAGCCTAACCCTCACACTAACTCTCATACTCACCCTCACCCTAACCCTAATCCTAAACCTAACCCTATCCCTAAACCTCAACCTAACCCTCACCCTCACCCTAACCCTAACACTAAACCTATCCCTAAAGCTCAGCCTAATCCTCCGCCTAACCCTAACCCTAACCCTAAACCTCACCCTCACACTAACCCTAACCCTAACCTTAAACCTCAACCTAAACCTCACCCTAAACCTGAACCTCACATTCAACCTCACCATTACTGTAACCGTAACCCTAACAATAACACTAACCCTAACCCTAAACCTAACGATAACCCTCATCCTCAGCCTCACCCTCACAGCAAACTTAATACTAACCATAACACTAACAATAACCCTAACCCTAACCCTAAGCCTAACCCTAACTCTAATCCTCACCCCCAACCTCACCTTCAGCCTAGTCCTAAGCCTAACCCTAACCCTAATCCTCATCATAACCCTAACCCTAATCCTAACCCTAACACTAACCATAACCCTAAACCTAACCCTAAACCTCACCCTCACCCTAGCAATCACCCTAACCCTATTCCTAACCGTAAACCTCATCCTAACCCTCACTATAACCCTAACCCTAAACCTCACCCTAACACTAACCCTAAAAATAACCCTAAGCCTCACCCTCACCGCCAACTTAACCCTAACCATAACACTAACAATAACCGTAACCCTAAGCCTTACCCTAACTCTAACTCTATTCCTCAACCCCAAGCTCAACCTCAGCCTAACCCTAACCTTAACCCTAAACCTCACCATTACCCTAACCCTAACACTGTACCTAACACTAACCAAAACCTAAACCTAACACTAATCCTAACCCTAATCCTCAGCCTCAACCTCACCCTAACCCAAAACCTAACCATAACCCTCACACTAACTCTAACCCTAACCCTAACACTAACCCTCACCCGAACCCTAACCCTAACCATCACCCTAACCCTAATCCTCACGCCTATGCTCACCATTAGCCTAACACTAAGCCTAAACCTAACCCTAACCCGAAACGTCACACTCACCCTCACCCTTACCCTAATCTTAAAACTAACCCTAACCATAACCCTAAACCTCAATCTAACCCTCAACCTAACCTGAACCCTAACACTTAACCTAAACTAACCCTTGACCTAACCCTCCAACTAAACCTAAATCTAACCATAAACCTCACCCTCACCCTCACCCTAATCCTAACCGTAACCCTAAAGCTCACCCTAACCCTAACACTCACCCTCACCCTCAACATAACTCTAACCCTAACCACAACAATAAGAGTAATACAAACCCTAAACCTAACCCTAACCCTAACCCTAACCCTAATGCTAACACTCAACCTCACCCTAACCCTAATCCTAACCCTAACCCTCACCCTAACCCTAACCCTCACCCTCACCGTAACCCATACCCTCATCCTTACCCTCACCCTAACCCTCACCCTAACCCTAAACCTTACCCTAACATTAACCCTAACCATCACCTTCACCCTAGCCCTCACCCTAACCCTAATCGTAAACCTAATCCTCATCCTAACCCTCACCCTAACTCTAAGCCTAAACCTAACCCTAACCCTAACCCCAACCCTCACTGTAACCCTAACACTGACCCTAACACTAACTCTCACCATAAACCTAACCCTAAACCTAAACCTAATCTTCAGCCTCACCCTCACCCTAACCCAAACCCTAACCCTAGCCCTCATCCTAACTCTAAGCCAAACCCAAACCTTAATCGTAACCCTCATATTCACCCTCACCCTAACCCTAATCCTAAACCTGACCCCATACCTAACCCTAACCCTCACCCTAACCCTCTGCCTAGACATCACCCTTACACTTACCCTAACCCTAACCCTCAACCTAACCATAACCCTCACCCTAAACCTAAACCTCACCCTAAAACTTACCCTCACCCTAACACTAATCCTAAACCTAATAATAACCCTCACACTAACCCTAAACCTCACCCTAACCCTAAACCTCACACTAACACTATCCCTAACCCTCACCTCACCCTAGCCTTCACCCTAACCTTAACCCTCATCCTCACCATAAACCTCACAATAACCCTAACCCTAATCCTCAATCTAAAACTCACCCTCACCCTCAGCCTAACCCTAAGCCTAACCCTAAACCTAACCCTAACCCTCACACTCACACTAACCAAAACCCTAATCCTAATCCTAAACCTAACCCTTACCCTAACCCTCCCCCAAACTTAACCCTAAATCTAACACTAACCCTAATCCTAACCCTCACCCTCAGCCTCACCCTAACCCTAACTCTAACCCTAAACCTCACCCTAACCCTGAAACTAACCCTAACCTTAAACCTCACCCTCAAACTCACCCTAGCCCTTACTCTAAGCCTAATCCTAACCCTAACTCTCATCCTAACCCTCCCCCTAAACCTAACCCTCACCCTCTACCTCACCCTCAGCCTAGCCCTAAGCCTAACCCTAAACCTAAACCTAACATACACACTCACCCTCACTCTAACCCTGATGCTGTCCCTGCCCTAACCCTAAGCCTAACCCTCCCTCTAACTCTCACCCTAACCCTAACCCAAACATTAACCCTCAACCTAAATCTCACCCTAACCCTAACTCTATCCCTAAACCTCACCCTCACGCTAAAGCTAACTCTAACCCTAACCCAAACCCTAAACCTCACCCTAACACTAACCCTAACCCTAAACCACACCCTCACCCTCAGCCTAATCCTAAGCCTAACCCTAACCCTAACACTGACACTCAACCTAACCCTAACCCTAAACCGCATCCTAACCCAACCCTCACCCTTAACCTCAGCCCAATCCTAAGCCTAAACCTAAACTTAACCCTAACCCTCACACTCACCCTAACACTAAACCAACTAACTAACCCAAACCCTAACCCACACCCTCAACCTAACCCTCACCTTAAGCCTAACCCTAACATTAATACTAACCCTAACCCTCACCCTCAGCCTCACCCTAACCCTAACTCTAACACTAAACCTCACCCTGACCATAACCCTAACAATAATCCTATCTCTAAACCTCATCCAAGACCTAACGCTAACCCTCACCCTCACCATAACCTTAACCCTAACCCTAACGCTAACAATAACCCTAACCCTAACCCTCACTGTAAACATGACCCTCATCCTACCCCTAAACCTCACCCTAGCACTTACCCTCACCTTAACACTAACCCTAACACTAAACCTCACACTAACCCTAACCATCAACGTAAACCTTAACCTCACCCTAACACTAACCCTAAACCTCACCCTCTCCCTAGACCTCGCCCTAACCCTAACCCTCATCCTCACCCTAAACTTCACACTAACCATAACACTAATCCAAAATCTAACCCTCAACCTCACCCTAAACCTAACCCTAACCCTCACACTAACCCTAACCTTTACCCTTATCTTAACCCTCACCATCAGCCTAACAATCACATTTACACTTACCGTCACCCCCACCCTAACCCTCACTCTAATCCTAACAGTCACCCTAACCGAAAATCTACCCCTAAACCTCACCCTCACCTTAACCCTCACTCTAACCCTAACCCTAACACAATCCCTTACCCTAACCCTAACCCTAACCATCACCCTAAACCTAATCCTCACCCCCAACCATACCCTCAGCCTAACCCTAAGCCTAAGCCTAACTCTAACCCTAAATCTCACACTCACAATCACCCTATCCATAATCCTAACCCTAACCCTAACCCTAACCCTAAATCTCAACCTAACCCTCAACGTAACCTTAACCCTAACACTTAGCCTAAGTCTAACCCTCGACCTAACACTCCAACTAAAACTAAATCTAAACATAAAACTCACCCTCACCCTAACCCCAATCCTAACCCTAACCATAAACCTCACCCTAACCCTAACACTCACCCTCACCCTCACCCTCACCATAACTCTAGCCCTAACCCTAACAATAACAGTAATCCTAACGGTAAACCTAACCCTAACACTAACCCTAATGCTAACACTCAACCTCAACCTAACCCTAATCCTAACCCTAATCCTCACCCTAACCCTCAGCCGAACCCTAAGTCTAACCCTAAACCTAACCCTAACCCTCACACTCACACTAACCAAAACCCTAATCCTAATCCTAAACCTAACCCTAACGCTCACCCTCACCCTAACCCTCACCCTAAACTCTAACCCTAAACCTTACCCTCACCCTAACCCTAACCCTAACCTTAAACCTCACCCTCACACTCACCGTAGCCCTTACCCTAACACTAATCCTAAATCTAATCCTCATCGAAACCCTCCCCGTAACCCAAACCCTCAACCTCAACCTCACCATCAGCCTAACCCTAAGAATAACACTAAACCTAAACCTAACAAACACACTCACCCTCACGCTAACCCTAATCCTATCCCTAACCCTAACCCTAAGCCTAACCCTCCCCCTAACTCTCACCCTAACCATAACCCTAACACTGACCCTTACCCTAACCCTCAACCTAAACCTCACCCTAAACCTAACTAACCCTAACCTTCACCATCACCCTAACGCTACATCTAAACCTAAATCAAACCCTAAGCCTAACCCTAACCCTAACCCTCACACTCACCCTAACACTAACCCTAATTCTATTCCTAACCCTAACCCTAACCCTCTCCCTCAACCTAACCATCATCTTAAGCCTACCCCTAACATTAATCCTAACCCTAACCCTCACACTCAGCTTCACCCTAACCCTAACTCTAACACTAAACCTCAACCTGACCCTAACCCTAAACATAACCCTATCCCTAACCCTCATACTAGCCCTAAACCTATCCCTCACACTCACCCTCACCATAACCTTAACCCTAACCCTAACGCTAACAATAACCGTATCCCTAACCCTCATCCTCACCCTAAACATAACCCTCAATCTAACCCTAACCCTCACCCTAACACTTCCCCTTTCCCTAACACTAACCCTAACCTTAACACTAAACCTCACACTAACCCTAACCATCTACTTAACCATACACCGCACCCTAACACTAACCCTAAACCTCACCCTCTCCCTAGACGTCGCCCTAACCCTAACCATCATCCTCACCCTAAACTTCACACTAAACCTAACACTAATCCTCAATCTAACCCTCACCCTCACCCTAAACCTTACTCTAACCCTCACCCTAACCCTAACCCTCAACCTTACCTTAACCCTCACCCTTACCGTAACCCTCACGCTGAGCCTAACCCTAAAATTTACCCTTAACCTCAACCCCACCCTAACCCTCACTCTAAACCTAACACTCACCCTAACCCTAACTCTACCCCTAAACGTCACCCTCACCCTATCCCTAACTCTAACCCTAACCCTAACACTAACCCTCACCCTAACCCTAAACCTAACCATAACCCTAACCCTAATCCTCAACACCACCCTCACCCTTAGCCTAACCGTAAGCCTAAGCCTAATCCTAACCCTAAACCTCACACTCACCCTCACCCTAACTCTAATCCTAACCCTAACCCTGACACTAAACCTCAATCTAACCCTCAACCTAAACTTAACCCTAACACTTACCCTAAACCTAACCCTCTACCTAATCTTCCAACTAAATCTAAATCTCATCATAAACCTCACTCTCACCCTAACCCTAATCCTAACCCTAAACCTAAACTTCACACTAACCCTAACACTCACCCTCACCCTCACCCTCACCATAACTCTAACCCTAACCCTAACAATAAAAGTAATCCTAATCCTAAACCTAAGCCTAACACTAACCCTAACCCTAATGCTAAAACTCAAACTCAGCCTAATCCTAATCCTAACCCTAAACCTCACCCTAAACCTAACCCTCATCCTAACCCTAAACCTAACCCTATCCCTAACCCTAAACCTTACCCTAACACTAACCCTAATCCTCACCTTCACCCTAGCCCTCACCCTAACCCTAATCGTAAACCTAATTCTCATCCTAACCCTCACCCTAACTCTAAGCCTAAACCTAACCCTAAGCCTAACCCCAACCCTCATTGTAACCCTAACACTGACCTTAACACTAACACTCACCATAAACCTAACCCTAAACCTAAACCTAAACATAACCCTAATCCTCAGCCTCAGTCTCAACTTCACCCTAACCCAAACCCTAACACTAACCCTCATCCTAACTCTAAGCCTATCCCTAACCCTCACCCTAACCCTCAGCCTAGCCCTCACCCTTACATTATCCTAACCCTAAACCTCACCCTAACCATAACCCTCATCATAAACCTAACCCTAACCCTAAAATTTACCCTCACACTAACACTAAACCTAACCCTAATACTAACACTCACACTAACCCTAAACATCACCCTAACCCTAAACTTCACCCTAACCCTAAGCCTCACCCTCAAATTCACCCTTAGCCTAACTCTTAGCCTAAACATAAACCTAACCCTAACACACACACTCACAGTCACCCTAAACCTAATCCTAAACCTAATCCTCACCCTTACCCTCACTGTAACCATAAGCCTAACCCTAACACTAACCCTCACACTCACCCTAACCCTTACCCTAATCCTAATCCTAACCCTAACCCTAAGCCTCACCCTCAGCCTCATGTTAACTCTAACTCTAACCCTATACCTCACACTCACCCTAAACAAAACCCTAACCCTAAACCTCACCCTAACACTAACCCTAAACCTCAACCTCACCCTAACCATCAGCCTAACCCCAATCCTAACCCTAACCCTCATTCTAACCCTCCACATAACCCTAACCCTAACCCGCAATCTAACACTAACACTCACCCTCACCCTCACCCTCACCCTAAACCTAAGCCTAACCATAAACCTAACCCTAACCCTCACTCTCACCCTAACCCTAACCCTAATCCTAATTCTAACCCTAACCCCAATCCTCAACCTCACCCTAACCCTCACCCTAAACCTAACTCTAAACCTAACACTAACACTAACCCTAACCCTCACCCTCAGCCTAACCTAACCCTAACTCTAAACCTTAACCTCAACCTCACATGAACCCTAACCCTAACCCTAACCCTCACCCCAACCCTAACCCTCACCCTCACCGTAACATTAACCCTCATCCTAAACCTCACCCTAAACCTAACCCTAACCCTAAACCTTACCCTAACAATAACCCTTATCCTCACCCTCATCCTAGCCCTCACCCTAACCCTAATCATAACCCTAATCCTCATCCTAACCCTCACAGTAACCCTAACCCTAACCCTCATCCTTACCCTAACCCCAAACCTCAACCTAACCCTAACCCTAAAGCTCACCCTAACCCTAACCCTAACCCTCACACTAACCCTAAACTTAACCGAACCCTAACTCTCACCCTAACCCTAAACTTAACCGAACCCTAACTCTCACCCTAACCCTAACCCTAACACTCACCCTAACCCTAACCCTCACACTCACCCTCATCCTCATCCTAACCCTAAACCTAAACCTAACCCTATCCCTAAACCTTACACTCACCCTAACCGTGACTCTAATCCTAATCCTAACACTAATGCTAATCCTCATGCTCACCCTAACCCTCACCGTAACACTAACTCTAACACTAACCCTAAACCTAACCCTCAATCTCAGCCTCACCCTTACCCTAACTCTAACCCTAAAACTCATCCTCAACCTAACCGTAACCCTAAAACGAACACTAACCCTAACCCTAAACCTCACCCTCACCCGAGCCCTCACCCTAACACTAGTCCTAACCCACATCCTAACCCTCACCCTAACACCATCCCTAACCCTCACCCTCACTCTCATCCTAACCCTAATCCTAACCCTAACCCTCATCCTAACACACCCCCTAACCCTTACCCTAAACCTCACACTAACACTAACCCTCAACTTCAACCTCACCATTAGCCTAAACCTTAGCCTAAACCTAAACCTAACCCTAACACACCCACTCACCCTCACCCTAACCCAAATCCTAACCCTAACCCACACCCTCACCCTCACCCTCAGTGTAAACCTAAGCGAACCCTAACCCTAACCCACACACTCACACTAACATTTTCCATAATCGTAATCCTAACCCTAACCCAAAGCCTCACACTCAGCCTCACCTTAACCCTAAATCTGACCCTAAACCTCACACTCACCCTAAACCTAACCCTAAACCTAACCCTAAACATCACCCTAACACTAACCCTAAACCTCAACCTCTACCTCGGCCTCACCCTAACCCTAATCATAACCCTAATCCTCATCCTAACCTTCCCCATATCCCTAAAGCTAACACTCACCCTAACCCTCACACTCACCCTCAGCCTAAACCTAAGCCTAACCCTAAACCTAACCCTAAACCTCACACTCACCCTAGCCCTAACCGTAATCCTAATACTAAACCTAACCCTAACCCTCACCCTCACCCTAACCCTCACCCTAAACCTAACCCTAAAGCTCACCCTAACCCTAACCTTAAACCTCACCATCAAAATCACCCTAGCCCTTACCCTAACACTAATCCTAACCCTAACCCTCATCCTAACCCTGCCCCTAAACGTAACACATCCACTCACCCTCACCCTAACCCAAAACCTCTAAACCTAACCCTCACCCTCACCCTCACCCTCAGTATAAACCTAAGTGAACCCTAACCCTAAACCTCACACTCACCCTAACAAATAACCTAATCCTAATCCTAACCCTAACCCTAAGCCTCACCCTCAGCCTCAACTTAACCCTAACTTTAAACCTATACCTCACATTCACCCTAACCCTAACCCTAACCCTAACCCTAAACCTCACCCTAACACTAACCCTAAACCTCAACCTCTCCCTCGCCCTAAACCTAATCCTAATCCTAACCCTAACCCTCATCCTAACCCTCCCCATATCCCTAAACCTAACACTCACCCTAACCCACACACTCACCCTGAGCCTAAGCCTAAGCCTAACCCTAACCCTAACCCTCACACTCACCCTAACCCTAACCCTAATCCTAATCCCAAACCTAAGCCTAACCCTCACACTCAACCTAAAACGCACCCTAAACCTAACACTAAACCTAACACTAAACCTAACCCTAACCCTAACCCTCAGCCTCACCATAACCCTAACTCTAACCCTAAACCTCACCCTAAACCTAACCCTAACCCTAACCTTAAACCTCACCCTGAAACTCACCCTAGCCCTTACATTAACCCTAATCCTAACCCTAACCCTCATCCTAACCCTCCCCCTAAACCTAACCCTCACCCTCAACCTCACCCTAAGCCTAACCCTAACCCTAACCCTAAACCTAAAACTAACACACACACTCACCCTCAATCTAACCCTGATCCTGTCCCTAACCCTAACCCTAAACCTCCTTCTAACTCTCACCCTAACCCTAACCCAAACATTAACCCTTACCCTAAACCTCAACCTAAACCTCACCCTAACCCTAAATCTAACCTTAAACCTCACCCTCACCCTAAACCTAACTCTAACCCTAAACCAAACCCTAAACCTCACCCTAACACTAACCATAACCCTAACCCACACCCTCACCCTCAGCCTAATCCTAAGCCTAAGCCTAACCCTAACAGTCACACTCATCCTAATCCTAACCCTTAACCTCACCCTAACACTAACACTAAACCTCACACTCTCCCTAGACTTCGCCTTAACCCTAACCCTCAATCCTCACTCTAAATTTCACACTAACCCTAATACTAATCCTCAATCTAACCCTCAACCTCACCCTAAACCTAAACCTAACCCTCACCCTAACCCTAACCCTCACCCTTACCTTAACCCACACGATCAGCCTAAATCTCACATTTACCCTTACCATCACCACCACCCTAAACCTCACTCTAAACCCAACCCTCACCCTAACCCTAACTCTACCACTAAACCTCACCCTCACCCTAACCCTCACTCTAACCCTAACTCTAACACTAACCCTTACCCTAACCCTAACCCTAAACATCACCCTAAACCTAATCCTCACCCCCACACTCACCCTCAGCCTAACCCTAAGCCTAAGCCTAACCCTAACCCTAAACCTCACACTCACAATCACCCTAACCCTAATCCTAACCCTAACCCTAACCCTAACCCTAAACCTCAACCTAACCCTCAACCTAACCTTAACCCTAACACTTATCCTAACCCTTACCCTTGAACAAACCCTCCAACTAAAAGTAAATCTAACCATAAACCTCACACTCACACTCACCCTAACCCTAATCCTAACCCTAACCCTAAACCTCACCCTAAACCTAACACTCACCTTCACCCTAACCATAACTCTAACTCTAAACCTAACAATAACAGTAATCCTAACCGTAAACCTAACCCTAACCCTAACCCTAATGCTAACACTCAACCTCACCCTAACCCTAATCCTAACCCTAACCCTCACCCTAACCCTATCCCTCACCCTCACCATAACACTAACCCTCATCCTGACCATCACCCTAACGCTAAATCTAACCCTAAACCTTACCCTAACACTAACCTTAATCATCACCTTCACCCTAGCCCTCCACCCTAACCCTAATCGTAAACCTATTCCTCATCCTAACCCTCACACTAAATCTAAGCCTAACCCTTACCTTAACCCTAACCCCAAACCTCACTGTAACCCTAACACTAACACTAACACTAACACTAACCCTAAACCTAACCGTAAACCTAAACCTAAACCTAACCCTAATCCTCAGCCTCACCCTCACCCCAACCCAAACCCTAAGCCTAACCCTCATTCTAACTCTAAGTTAGGCTTAGAGTTAACCCTAACCCTGATCCTAAGCCTCACTTTCACCCTCACCCTAACCCTCATCCTAAACCTAACCCTATCCCTAACCCTGACCCTCAACCTAACCCTCAGCCTAGCCCTCACCCTTACACTTATCCTAACCCTAACCCTCACCCTAACCATAGCCGTTACCCTAACCCTAACCCTCAACCTAACACTTACCCTCACCCTAACACTAAACCTAACCCTAACACTAACTCTCACACTAACCCTAAACATCACCCTAAACCTAAACCTCACCCTAACACTAACCATCACCCTCACCCTCACCCTAGGCTTCACCCTAACCCTAACCCTCATCCTCACCAAAAACCTCACACTAACCCTAACACTAATCCTCAATCTAACCCTCCACCTCACCCTAACGCTAACACTAACCCTCACCCAAACCCTAACCCTCAACGTAACCATAACCCTCACCCTCAGCCTAACCCTCACCTTTACCCTTACCGTCACCCCTACGCTAACTCCCACCCTAACCCTAACCCTAACCCTAACCCTAACCCTAACCCTAAACTTCACCCTCACCCTCACCCTCAACCTAACACTAACTCTAACCCTAACACTAAACCTCACCCTAACCCTAACCCTAACCCTCACCCTCACCGTAACTGTAAACCTAATCCTAAACCTAACAATAATCCCAACACTAACCCTTATCCTCAACCTAACCATAACCCTCAACCTAACCCTCACCCTCACCCTAACACTTACCCTCACCTTAACACTAACCCTAAACCTAACCCTAACCCTCACTCTCTCCGTATCCCTCACCCTTACCCCAACCTTAAACCTAAAACTATCTGTAACCCTAACACTCACCCTCAGCTTCACCCTAACCCTAACTCTAACCCTAAACCTCACCCTCACCCTAACCATGACCCTCACCCTAACCCTAAACCTCACCCTAACTCTTACCCTAACACTAATCCTCACCCTAACTGTAACCCTCACACTAACCCTTACCCTAACACTAACACTAAACCTCACCCTAAACCTAACCCTAACCATCACCCTCACCCTAACCCTTACCCTAACCCTAAACCTAACTCTCACCCTAACTCTTACCCTCAGCCTAAAACTAACCCTAACCCTAACACTAACCCTCACACTAACCCTAACCCTCACCCTAATCCTAAACCTCACCCTAACCCTAACCCTTACCCTAATCCTTACCCTCACTCTAGCCCTCCCTCTAACCCTAATTCCAACCCTCACCCTCACCTTAACCTTAACCCTCATCCTCACCCTAATCCTGACACTAACCCTAACCCTAATCCTCCATATAACCCTCACATTAACCATAACCCTAACCCTAACCCTTACCCTAAACCTAAACCTAACCCTAACCCTCACCCTTATCTTAACCGTAAGCCTCAGCCTAAACCTAATCTTAACCCTTACCATCATCCTCACCCTAACGCTCACACTCACCCTAGCCCTTACCCTAACCCTAATTCTAACCCTAACCCTCATCCTAACCCTCCCCCTAACCCTAACCCTCACCCTCAACCTCACCCTCAGTCTAACCAATAGCCTAAACCTTAACCTAAACCTAACACACACACTCACCCTCACTCTAACCCTGATCCTATCCCTAACCCTAACCCTAACCCTAAACCTCCCCCTAACTCTCACCCTAACCCTAACCCTACAACTAACCCTTACCATAACCTTCAACCAAAACCTCACCCTAACCCTAAATCTAACCCTAAACCTCACCCTAACCCTAACCCTGACTCTAACCCTAACCCAAAACCTAAACTTCACCCTGACACTAACCCTAACCCTAACCCTCGACCTAACCCTACAACTAAACCTAAATCTAACCATAAACCTCACCCTCACCCTAACCCTAATCCTAACCCTAACCCAAAACCTCACCCTAACCCTAACCCTAACTGTCACCCTAACCCTCACCTTCACCCTAACCCTAACATTCACCTTAACCCTAACCCACACCCTCACCCTCAGCCTAATCCTGAGCCTAACACTAACCCTGCCCTTCACACTCACCCTAACCATAAGCTAAACCTATCCCTAACCCGAATTCTAACCCTCTACCTCAGCCTAAACCTAAGCCTATCCCTAACCCTAACCCTAACCCTAACCCTCACACTCACCCTAACACTAACCCTAATCCTACTAACTGTAACCCTAACCCTCACCCTCAACCTATCCCTCACCTTAAGCCTAACAATAACATTAATCCTAACCCTAAACCTCACCCTCAGCTTCACCCTAACCATAACTCTAACACTAAACCTCACCCTGACCCTAATACTAACCATAACCCTATCCCTAAACCTCATCCTAGCCCTAACCTTAACCCTCACCATAACTGTAACCCTAACCCTAATGCTAACAATAATCCTAACCCTTAACCTAACCCTCAAACTAACCATAACCCTAACCCTAAACCTCACACTACCACTTACCCTCACCTTAACCCTAACCCTCAACCTAACACTTACCCTCACCCTAACGCTAAGCCTAAGTCTAACACTAACCCTAACCATCACACTAAGCCTAAACCTCACCCTAACCCTAACCCTAAACCTCACACTCTCCCTAGCCCTCACCCTAACCCTAACACTCATCCTCACCCTAAACTTCACACTAACCATAACACTAATCCTCAATCAAACCCTGACCCTCACCCTAAACCTCACCCTAACCCTCACCCTAAACCTAACCCTAACCCTTAACATAATCCTGACCCTCAGCCTAACCCTCACCTTTACCCTTACCGTCACCCCCACCCTAACCCTCACTCTAAGACTAACCCTCACCCTAACCCTAACTCTAGCCCTAAACCTCACCCTCACTCTAACCCTAACTCTAACCCTAACCCTAACACTAACCCTCACCATAACCCTAACCCTAACCATCACCCTAACACTAATCCCCAACCCCACCCTCACCCTCAGCCGAACCCTAAGCCTAAGCCTAACCATAACCCTAAGACTCACACTCACCATCACCCTAACCCTAATCCTAACCCTAAACCTAACCTTAACCCTAAACCTCAACCTATCCCTGAACCGAACCTTAAACATAACACTAACCCCAAACCTAACCCTCAACCTAACCCTCCAACTAAACCTAAATCTAACAATAAACCTCACCCTCACCCTAACCCTAATCCTAACCCTAATCCTAAACCTAAACCTCATCCTAACCCTAACCCTAACCCTCACCCTCACCATAACTCTAACCCTAACCCTAACAATAACACTAATCCTAACCCTAAACCTAACGCTAACCCTAACCCTAATCCTAATGCTAAAACTCAACCTCATCCTAACCCTAATTCTAACACTATCCCTCATCCTAACCCTAACCCTCACCCTCACCATAACCCTAACCCTCACCCTCACCGTAACCCTAACCCTCATCCTAACCCTCACCCTAACCCTAATTCTAACCCTCATCCTAACCCTCAACCTAACACTAACCCTAACACTCACAGTCACTCTCACCCTAACCCTCATCCTAACCCTAACCCTCATCCTAACCCTCCCCCTAACCTTTACCCTAAACCTCACCCTAACCCTAACCCTCACCCTCAACCTCACCCTTAGCCTAACCCTTAGCCTAAACCTAAACCTAAACCTAACACACTCACTCAACATCACCCTAACCCTAATCCTAACCCTAACCCTAACCCTCACCCTAACCCTAACCCTCACCCTCACCCTCACCCTCAGCCTAACCCTAAGCCTATCATTAAACCTCCCGTAACCCTCACACTCACCCTAAACCTAACCCTAATCCTAATATTAAACTTAACCCTAATCCTCACCCTCAGCATCACCGTAACCCTTACTCTAACCCTTAACCTCAACCTCACCCTAACCCTAATCCTAACCCTAACCATAAACTTCACCCTAACCCTAATCCTAACCTTCACCCTAAACCAAACCTTCACCATAACTCTATCCCTAACCCTAACAATAACACTAATCCTAACACTAAAATGAACCCTAACACTAACCCTAATGCTAAAACTCAACCTCACTTTAACCCTAAACCTAAACCTAAAGCTTACCTTCACCATAACCTTAACCCTCATCCTAACCCTCACCCTAAAAATAACCCTAACACTAAACCTTACCCTAACAGTAACCCTAATCCTCACCCTCCACCCTAACCCTAATCATAACCCTAATCCTCATCCTAAACCTCACACTAACCCTAACCCTCATCCTTACCCTAAGACTAAACCTCAACCTAACCTTAACCCTAAAACTCACCCTAACCCTAACCCTAACCCTCACCCTAACCCTAAACTTAACCGAACCTTAACTCTCACCCTAACCCTAACCCTCACCCTAACCCTAACCCTCACACTAAACCTCATCCTCAGCCTTACCCTAATCCTAAACCTAACCATAACCCTAAGCCTCACACTCACCCTAACACTGACTCTAAACTTAATCATAAACCTAACCCTAATCCTCACCCTCACCCTAACCCTCACCCTAACACTAAATCTAACACTAACCCTAACCCTAACCCTCAACCTCAGCCTCAGCCTAGCCCTCACACTAACACTAATCCTAACACACATCCTATCCCTCACCCTAACAATAACCCTAACCCTCACCCTCACTCTCTCCCTAACACTAATCCGAACCCTAACCCTCATCCTAACCCTCCCTCTAACCCTGACCCTAAACATCACACTAACCCTAACCCTCAACTTCAAACTCACCATTAGCCTAACCCTTAGCCTAAACATAAACCTAACCCTAGCACAGTCACTCACCCTCACCTTAACCCAAATCCTGACCCTAACAATCACCCTCACCCTCACCTTAAACCTTACTCTAACCCTATACCTCACACTCACCCTAAACCTAAAACTAAACCTAACCCTAAACCTCACCCTAACACTAACCTTAAACCTCAACCTCTCCCTCGCCCTCACCCTAACCCTAATCCTAACCCTAAGCCTCATCCTAACCCTCCCC
>NW_027203576.1:0-68034 GCF_024711535.1 Dipodomys merriami
TGAGAAGAAAAACCATGCACAGTTCTTTTGCCTTTTTCTGAAACTCTAAGACATTTCTCCCCTCCCAACTAACAATCTTCCCACCTGGATGCTGGAAAGGACAACACTCCCAAACTAGCTTAGCTGTGCCATCAAGTCTTTCCATGGCAACAATGTTTGATAAGAAATGTATTCATTACCTTTCTCAGGTAATTGTAACCTCTCTGTATGGTATTTTCACAATTAAAAAAAGCAGAAGTACAAACATGATTTATTTCTGAACAATCAAGCTTCCTGTAGACTGTTTCACTCTTCCTATTTTGCTCCCAGATGCCCAGAAGACCTTGGTTTGAAGACATATTCTGTATTGTCAGGTGTGTGAGATAAATGACTTCCTTAGAAGAAAATGTGAATTTGAAGATTGAAATTGAGAAGGGAAATCAAACTCTTCTATCTTTTTTACTAAGGACCAGAAAACAATGATAATGTGCTTACTTGCTGAGAGTAAGCAACTTTTACCACCTGTGGTAATGAATTTCATTTTGATGCTGTTGTGAAATGTATCTGACATGTGTCCGGAACCCTAATTCTTTATTTTCTGAAAGCACCACCTATTCAGAAATTCTGATTTGTGCTGTGAATATTTATTTCCTGCAAAATGTATTTGCTTGCATATTTTGATTTTGTGAAATCTTGGTTAGTTTGATATTGTTCTCTCATTTAAATTATAAGCAAGTAAAAATCAATTGAACCTGATTAAATGAAGTTCTTTCTGCCCATTTACTCTGGTACAGATTTCTCTGATTTAGGAAATCTACATTTTAAGTCATTCTGGATGCCTAACTAGGTCTGTGTATGTGGATGAGTCAATAAGAATTGCAGACTGTGCCACATTGATTTTGGAGCAAAACCTTATAGCTGGTAACTGGGCAATGATTCAAAAGACAGCTGAGTCTGAAGCCATGAAGCCTCCTGCCTGCGTTCAGTTCCACATCTCTTCTACAACACCCCTCACTTCCCAAGCAGTGGTTTCTTTTGCTATCCAAAAAGGTTTCTGGAGCTTCATCTTACGCTGGCCTCCTAGTATGCCAACATGCAGGGAGTCAAGGCAGATGTGGCAGAGGCATTTTTTTCGTCAGTTGTGGGGCCTGAAGTCTGGGACTGGGCATTTTCCCTCAGCTCTTCAGCTCAAGTCTAAAACCGCTGATTTAAACAGCTGCATATATCAACTAGATTTAACAGACATCTATTGAATATTTCACCCAGCAGCATCAGAACACACGTTTTTCTCTGCAGCACATAGAACATTTTCCAAAATAGACCACATTTATGTCACAAAGCAATCTTGTGCAAATTCAGAAACATTGAAGTTATACCTTGAATTCGCTCACACCACAAGGGAATAAAATTAGAACTCAACACCAAAAACCACCAAAGAAAGTCCGGTAACACATGGAGGCTGAACAACATACTGTTGAATCACCAGTGGGTCAGGGAAGAGATTAGAAAGGAAATTCAAATGTTCATGATATTCAACAATAATGAGCACACAAATTACCAGCTCTTCTTGGACAGAGCAAAGGCAGTACTTAGAGGCGAGTTTATAGCTTTGAGTTCCTA
This sequence comes from Dipodomys merriami, assembly GCF_024711535.1. Taxonomy (NCBI): domain Eukaryota; kingdom Metazoa; phylum Chordata; class Mammalia; order Rodentia; family Heteromyidae; genus Dipodomys; species Dipodomys merriami. The sequence continues at coordinate 1,600 of NW_027203576.1, forward strand.
ATTGGAGAGATCTAAAACGAACAATTTAATGAGACATCTAAACCTCCTTGAAAAAGAGCAGCAAAATAAACCCTAATCCAGGAGATGGAAATAAATAATTAAAATTAAATCAGAATTAAACAAATTAGGATCGAAGAAAACCATAGAAAGAACCAACAAAAGAGTTTGTTCTTCAACAAAATTAACAAAATTGACAGACCCTTAGCAAATATTATCAGGAAAAGAAGAAAACTCACCCAAATAAATAAACTCAGAGATGAGAATGGAAACATCACCAGAGAAACAACCAAGATTCAGAACTTTATAAGGGAATACTTATCAAAACTATGCTAATAAGATTGAGAGCTTGGCAGAAATGGACCTTTTTATAGCAAATATTGACATGCCAAAACTAAACAAAGATGAGTTAAAACATTTTAAGAGGACCATATCAAACATTGAGATAGAAACAGCAATAAGAGAAGTCCCATCTAAGAAAAGCCCAGGACCAGAAAGATTTGCAGCAGAATTCTACAAGGCCTTTAAAGCAGAGCTCACACCTGTAGCTCTTCAATGAAATTGAAAGAGAAAGTTCACTACTGAACTTATTCTATGAAGACATCATAACCCTTATCCCAAAACCAGTCAGGGACTCATCAAAAAAGAGAACTATAGACCCTTTTCTTTGATGAACATCGTTACTAAATTTTGACCAATCAACTTCAACAATTCATGCAAAAATAATCAAACACCACGATCAAACAGGATTCATTTCAGGGATGCAAAGCTGGGTCAATATATGCAAATCAATTAATAAAATTCATCACATCAACAAGACCAAGGATAACAACCACATGGTTATCTCAATAGATTCAGAAAAGGCATTTGGCAAGATTCAACACCCACTGATAATGAAAACTCTGGAAAAATTAGGAATCCAGGGAACATTCATCAATACAATAAAGGCTGTATATGACAAACCTACAGCCAGCATTATACTTAATGGTGAAAAACTAAAGCCATTTCCTCTTTAATCAGGAACAAGACAAGGATGTCCATTCTCGCCACTCCTCTTCAATCTAGTATTAGAATGCCTATCTACAGCAATAAGACAAGATGCAAACATAAAATTGATCCAAATAGGGAAAGATGATGTAAAACTCTCCCTCTTTGCAGATGGAATGATCTTGTATTTCAAGAATCCCACTGACTCCACTTCCAAATTATTCAAGCTTATTCAAACTTGGGCAAAGTAACGGGGTATAAAGTTAACCCTCAAAAATCAATGGCTTTTCAGTATGCCAACAATGAGAAAAGTGTGGCTGAAATCAGGAAAGCAACTCCATTCATAATAGCTGCACAAAAAATAAAATACCTAGGAATTAACTTAACTAAAGAAGTGAAGGACCTCTATGATGAAAACTTTAAAAACCTGAAAAAGGAAATCAAAACAGAACACACAAAGTGGCAAAAAAAACCCCATGCTCCTGCATTGGAAAGATCAACATCATGAAAATGGCAATACTTCCCAAGGCTATCTACAAATTCAATGCAATACCTATCAATATCCCAAATTCATTCTTCAAGGAATAGAAGAAACAATCCAAAAATTCATATGGAACAATAAAAGACCCAGGATAGAATAAAAGATCATTAACAGAAAGAAAAGGGCTGGAGGAATATCAATACCAAATTTCAAACTCTACTACAACACCATAGTAATCAAAACAACTTGGTAATGGCACAAGAACAGACCTCAGGACCAATGGAATAAAATTGAACCTACAGATATATAGCCATCTTATCTTCGATAAGGAAGGTAAATAATTAGAATGGAAGAAAGACAGCCTCTTCAGTACATGGTGATGGCAAAATTGGTTTATCACTTGTAGAAAACGAAAGCTAGATTCTTATAAATCACCCTGCACAAGAATCAACTCCAAGTGGATGAAAGACCCCGGAGTCAAAGCAGACACTCTGAAAATATTACAGGTGTCCTTGGCACAGGCCATAATTTTCTTAATAGAGACCCAGAAACACAACAAATCAAAGAAAATTTGGACAAATGGGATTGCATGAAATTGCAGAACTTCTGCAAGGCAAAGAACATAGCTAGCAAGATCGATAGAAAGCCCACGGATTGGGAGATGATCTTCAGTAGCCATACAATGGACAAGTGTCTCATATCTAAAATATACCTGGAACTCAAAAAATTAAATCCCCCAAAAACAAATCCTCAGAGAAACAACTGCCCAATAAATAAGTGGGCTAAAGTCTTAAAGGGAAACTTCTCTGAAGAGGAACGAAGGCTGGCCAGTAGACATATGAAGAAATGCTCAACCTCTCTAGCTACAAAAAAAATGCAAGTCAACCCAACATTGAGATACCAAATCAGCCCTGTTAGAATAGCTATAATCAAGAAATCTAATAACAACAGATACTGGAGGAGATGGGGACAGAAGGGAATCTTACTGCATAGTTGGTGGGAGGTTCCTCAAAAAGACTCCAGATAGAGCTTCCCTATTTCCCAGCAATCAAACTTTTGGGCATTTACCCAAATGATCACAAACAAGATCATACTAAAGCTACCAGCACAACTATTTTTCTTGCAACATTATTTACCATAGATAAGTTATGGAACCAATTCAAATGCCCCTCATTAGATGAATGGATCTAGAAAATGTGGTATATCTACACAAAATGCAATTCTATGCCTCTATCAGAAAGAATGTAATTGCCCCATTTGTTAGGAAATGGAAAGACTTGGAAAAAATTAAGTGTATTAAGCCAGGCTCAAAAATATAGGTCCCATGGTTTCCCTTATTTGCAATAACTAGTATATTTTTGAGACATGCAGAAAAGGTAAGATAACTTCATGTTAGGTGAAATGAACCCCAAGATAAGTATTGAAATGTTTTTTTTTCTTTCTTGCAATTGTTTCTAACATATTTATAAGATTATTTCTTGGTTGCTTTGTATGTCCCTCCCCCATGGTATAACCCCTGCTGCCATTTTATTTGATATTGGTATAATTTGTGGAGGGAATGGGCAAAACCAACCTTTAAATAGGGATACGTTGGACCCATTGCAACAATGCGCTATACAAGTCATTATGTCCAATAATGAACTTTACAACTTTTGCCAGGGGCGGGGTGTTGGGGGGTTGGAGAGGGGAGATCGGAAAGGATGAGAAGTGGAAACAGGAAGAGGCAACAATGCTTGATAAGAAATGTACTCATTACCTTACCCATGTAATTGTAACCCCTCTGTACGAGATTTTGCGAAAAAAAATATCTAAAAAACGATTGGCAGAATAATGTCAAAAAGTTTTTGACAGAATAATCATTACTGTATCATCTAGAATCTGGATATGGTTAGTAACTCTAGAGGATTTTCTCATACTTTCAGAATTTCGTAAATATACATAATAAGGCAAATGAGGTGTTTTATACCTATAATCCAAGCTACTCTGAAAATGGAAATGTCGATAGTTACAGTTCAAGGTCAAGCTACAAGAGACCTCCAGCTCAATCAATAAAAGCTGGGTGTGCCAATGTGTGGCTGTCATCCTACCTATGTTGGATATAAAACTAGGAAGTTCACTTTCCAGGTAGCCTAGGAATAAACAAATACAAGATTCTATCTAAAACACTAACAAAGCAAAAATTGCTGGATGTAGCATGGTTCAAGTGGTCAGATGCCTGCCTGGCAAATGCAAGGCTCTGAATTTGAATCCAAGTACTTACCTCAAAAATTTAAAAATAAACAATATGAATTAATTCTCTAAATCACTTCTCAGTGCAATTATCTTATGTATTCTTCAGATAATCTTGTAGTCAAGGCAGAGAATTGATTAAACCTGATCAATATGATAGGTGAAATGAACCCAAAAATAAGTATTGAAATGTTTTTTTTTTCTTGCTTGCAATTGTTTCTAACATATTTATAAGATTATTTCTTTGGGCCGGGCGCCGGTGGCTCACGCCTGTAATCCTAGCTACTCAGGAGGCTGAGATCTGAGAATCGCGGTTCAAAGCCAGCCCGGGCAGGAAAGACCATGAGATTCCTATCTCCAATAAACCACTAGAAAACCGGAAGTGGCGCTGTAGCTCAAGTGGTAGAGCACTCGCCTTGAGCTGAAGAGCTGAGGGACAGCGCCCAAGCCCAGAGTTCAAGCCCCATGACCGACAAAAAAAAAAAAAAAAAAAAAAAAAAGATTATTTCTTTGTACTGGGAATGCCTAGCTTCTTCATGGCTCAAAGGCTGGTGTGCTCATGTGGACCCATTCACCAGTGATGCCTGCTATGCCCCGAGTTCAGATCCCAGCCCTGCCAAATGATTCATCTTGATGTCAGAAGCAAATCGTTGCCCTGTTTTCCTTTCCTGTGCAACTCCTGGGTTTCAGCTAGGATGGAGAATGCATGGGCAACCCTGTGGTCATGGGAATAAGTTGTTATACATATCAGCCGAGTTATACCTGTCATCATATACTCAAGAAAATACACAATACATCCATGAATAGCATACAAAATAAAGACAATAACTACACTTAATATATGATGCAGTCCACACACGGATGTGAATATACATCCCATGTTTCAATGATGCATTGAGGACTATTTTGGCCTCCCTGGGGCTCAATATCAGTTCCTGGGAACAGTCCAGCTCCTTACTGGCTCACAGTCTGCTGTGATCACTTGGACCCAATGGGCAGTTGGGCTTCCTAGGCCTCGAGTTCGAATCCCAGCACTACCCAAAATTCTCCCTGATGTGAGAAGCCATTCATTGCACCTGTTTTCATGTGCTCTGCAAATTCTTGATCTCAGCTAGGATAGAGAAGGTATAGGCAACTCTATATTCATGGGAATAGGTTGTCATCCAGTTCACCACAGTTATATCTGTCAACCTATACTTAAGAAAATACACAATACATCAATGACTGAGACACAAAATAAAGAGAATGACTACACTAAACGCAAGATGTCGCCCACTCATGTTTGGAAATATAGATCCTTTGTTTAATTATGAATTTATGACTATATTAGCCCCCACCAGGACTCCATCACAGTTCCCAGGAATGGCCTACCTCCTTAGTGGTTCACAAGCTGGTGTGCTCACCATGACCCATTCACCAGTTGGGCCTGCTAGGCCTTGAGTTCAAATTCCAGCACTGCCAAAAGATTCATTCTAATGTGAAAAGCCTAGGGTTGCTCATGTTTTCCTGTTCTGTGAATGTCCTGAGTCTCATTGAGGATGGAAAATGCTATATAAGCAAGTCAATAGCCATGGGAATAGGTTGTCATCCATGTAAGCAGAGTTATATCTGTCACCATATTCAATAAAATGCACAATACATCCATGAATAAGATAAATAAAAAATGAATAAAAAGTGTAACTACACTGAATGCAAGATGCATACCACACCTGTAGGTTAAGAGAGATCCTATGTTTAAAAAAGGTGGGCTTGCTATTTTGTCCTGTGCTGGGGCTTCAAATCAGGCCCTAAACCAGGCCTGACATTCTAGTCTTCAAAGATGGTGAGCTTGCCCTTCCCCCTCAGTGCAACAGAGCTATCCAAACCTGAATTCAAATCCCAGTGCTCACAAAAGATTCATCCTGATGTCAGAAGCCAGTTGTTGCACATGTTTTCCTCTCCTGTGAAAGTCCTGAGTCTCATCCAAGAATAGGAATTCATAAGCAACCCCATAACCATAGGAACAGGTTGTCATCCATGTCAGCAAAGTTATACCTGTCACCATATTTAGTAAAATACAGAATAGCTCCATGAAATAGAGACAAAATAAGAAGTTCACCGAACACAAGATGCTGTACAAACATGTATGTCAATATAGATCGTATGTTTAAATTATGAATTCATGACTATAGTGGACCACCCTGGCAATCAATATCAGATCCTGGGAATGGCCTAGCTCATTAGTTGCTCACAGGTTAGTGTGTTCACCTTGACTTATTGGCCAATTGGTCCTACTAGGACCTGAGTTAAGATCCCAGCACTACCAACAAGTGTATCGTGGAGTAAGAAGCCAAGTGTGAAACTTATTTTCCTTTTCTCTGAATATCCTGGGTAATCCTGAGAATCCTGGCATGATGGAGAACATTTCTATAAATCTAGATGCTCTGTGATAGGATGTCATCAATGTAATAAATTTAAGGTGTTTCATCCTAGTACAATCAATGGTAAATAAATGAATAAAACAAAAAATACAAGAACAACCACACCAAACATGTATGGACTGAACATCTATAAGTAAGTATAACTCCTATCTTTACAATGTATATAAATAATATGTTTCCAGGGCTAGGGCTTGAATACAGGACTAGTGAACAGGCCTAACTTTCCTATCTTCAAATACGGTGATCTTCTCCTTCATCCACATTGCTGCAGATTTACTCAGATCCTGAGTTCAAATCCAAAGCCTGGAAGAATAAACAGTGTGAATTGCAAGCCAGGGAGCTAATTTTTTTTATTTTACTTTTCTCAATACGGCGCTTGAAGTCAGGTCATGGCAACTCTGCCTCAGCTTTGATCACCCTAGGCTGGGTTGCAGCCACTAGATCTACAGCTCCTCCTAGAATCCTAGACCCTCAGGCATTGCAAGGAAAGCAATGCACAGAAAAAATATGGACATTTTATGTTTTCTTCATTGCATGGTGACCCTCATGGGTCTGAATTACACTGTTGCAAAGGGTACTTCATCTTGCATTGCTGAAGGCTGCCAGACTATCAGGGATGCCATAGGCCCACGTGGCAACATAGGCTCTGATTTCGAATCCCTGTCCTGACACCAACCAATGGCAGGAGCTATTAAGGAAATGGTTCCCATCCATAGGTTTAACAATGGAATGTTGTCAATGTCATGGTTGAATGAATTGATCATGAATGATGCTCCTATAAAATTAAACAGCATCATTTTAGGAGGTTGATGTATTTTATTTAATATTTATGAAGCATTGAAGGAATATTATTAATTAAAAGAATGCAATAATTTCAGGACACTGATTTCATTAATAGTTTAAGGATGAAAACAATTAATTACATTACATTAATTACATTAATTACATGGAGGCATAATTAATACCCAGGAATTGGAAGGAATGTAGTCTATATAACTGAATAATGTATAGTCATATCTGACACTCTATAAAGATATATATTTATTAGCGTAGTGCCATCTGCATGTCAAGCCCCTGGGGCTTGATCTGAGGTCCTGGGAACAGCCTGTCAGCTCAATTTGCCCCAGGATGGCATGCTAACACTCACCCATTCATGAATTGGGCCTTATAGGCTTGTAGGTCTTGAGTTCAGATGCCAGCACTCCCAAAAATGAATCGTGGAGTAAGAAGATGATGATGACACATGTTTTCCTTTTCTATGAAAGTCCTGGGTGTCAGGTATGAAGTGGAATACATATGCAGACCTATATCTTGTGTAATCAATGTAATCAATGTTTTATGTTCCATAATAGTCAATAAAATAAATTGTCAATACATGAATAAAACAACAAAATAAAATAACTACACTGAATGCAATATGGAGTCAACATAGGTATATAAATATAAATCATATATGTAAATTGTACATGAATAGGATGTTTTCTAGTGTTGGAGATCTATTTTAGGCATAAGGAACAGACCTGAATTTCTTGACTTTAAGTAGGCCAGCTTCCCATTCCCACACAGTGCAACAGAGTTACCAAGACATTGAGTTTCAATCCCAGTCCTGGCAGAAAAATGGTACCTTTGCAGTATGGGAGGCCCAATTCTTAAGCCTTTCATTATGCCTCCATTTTATGAATGTGATTGTTTAACTGCTTAATAAAGAATTAACTAAAATCGATCAGTGTCCTATAATATAATTGTGTATAATTTTATCCTAGAATCATTCAAGTACTTCCCAACCATGACATACATCACATTCCATTGGTATTCATATGGATAGGAATGAGTTCCTTAGGATCTCCAGCCATTTGGAGGTGGCAGGAACAGGATTCCAAATGTGAGCTCCAGCTCCCACCACTTCAACCTGGGGATAGGCTACTCACCGGGCTGTCCAAGAATATCAGCAAGACCAATGATTAGACAGGCACCAGTGGCTCTCAGCAGTCCACCTTGATACTTACAAGGCTGTGATGGGAGGATCATGGTCAAAGTCATCCTAGTCAGGAAAGTCCTTGAGACCTCTGTCCAACTTCAGTGCCAACAAAGCCAGAAGCCCAGGGCTCCAGTGTGGAGGGCGAGCCTTGAGCAAAAGCAGTGCACAGACTGTGCCCAGATCCTGAGTTCACGGTCTGGGTCTGGCAACAAACAGACATACAGAACAATCTGTGCAGCCATCCAGCTAAAGCAGGTCACCATCTCATCTCCAAATGAATTGGACATTGTTCCCTGGGAAAAGGGCTGGGGGAGCTCCTATCTTCTTGACTCCGCCCATGCTGCTTGCATCACAGAATTCTGGCCACACCCCCATTCTTTCATGGTTATTTCTGACCAATGGGATACAAGAACGGTGACCACGCCCACATTCCATGCTGCCTAGTAGCACCCCGGATTCCCTCTATTAGTTTACAACACTACCAGCAGTTGAGGAAGGTAGAGGTGGCTGAGTGGTGAGGAAGAGACTCAAGCAACTTTGGAGTATAGTAGGAAATTGAGAAGCCTGCCCGCACCCTTGCTCCCTCCTCACCTTTCCAAGTTGCAGGATTTCAAACCTCAGGCAATGGTGCACTGCCAGCCCGCATAAAGCCATGACCTGGTCCCTGGCCCTGGTTCTCTGCTCTTGGCCCATGTGTTTGCAATGCCGCTGCCATTGCTGCTTGCCCCACCTGGAGCAACCTCCAGCAGCTTTTCCCAGCAGCACAGGTGAGTGGCTGCCCCCAAATCACCACTACCTGGGATCAGACACCCCTCTGGGGGCACCATGACGACTTTCTTGGATCTGAGGAGCAACCTTTCTGTCTTGGGCATTTCTGAAACAGAAACTCATTATATGCTCTAGTTGGACTGGATTGAGGTCCTCCTATCTGGGACAGGTATGCTCCACCAGGATTGGTCCTCTGTAGTTGGGATGGTAAACACGTAGCGTCATGCTCAGTCATCGATTTAGATGGATTATCCCAAACTTTTAGTCCACAGCAGCCGATTCTTGACCACAAGTGAAGCTCTGGGTAGGGCCACAACCATCAGACCTCATTCTCCTCACAGGACAGTTTTGAGGAAACAAGGGATTTATAGAGAGGGAATCTCTGGAGCATGACTTGGCATGGAGGGAGTGGCATTCAGAGAAGGTTCTCTGCAATTCTGTGAGCAAATGACAGGAAGATACCCACAAAGGGCTCAGGTTGGGCCAGTTATTAATCATGCAACAGCTGGGGATTTTGAAACAAACCATGGCTCTCTTTCATCATTACCCTATCCCCATGAGGAAGGGGATCCTTCACTGTGTTGAATTTTGCATCTGGGGAAACCGAGGCACAGAGAAGTCAGGTGACCTCCTTATGACTTCAACTTCACAGGAAGCTCAGCCTGACTTCACTACCATGCTCCCTAGGACAATGGGTGCTATTCAATCCACTTCTTGTGGTAGGAAGTACACTTCTTGTCAGTTGTGGGGTTTGAACCCTAGGCATGGGCACTGTTCCTGAGCTCCTCAGCAAAATGCTAGTGCTCTACCACTTGAGCCCACAGCACCACCTCTGGTTTTCTGATGGTTCTTTGGAAATAAAAGGCTCAAAGACGTTAATGCGGGGGCTGGCTATGAACCATGATCCTCATATTTCAGCCTCCAGTGTAGATAGGATTAGAGTTCTGAGCCACTGGCACTCAACTTCATTTTAATTCTGACTTCTCTCTCTCTCTTTTACAAAAACTGGTTGAATTGGTGCTGGAGAAGGGGGTCCAGCATCCCCATGTGGCTGGAATCCAAGGTGACCTTCTCATTCTGGAGGTGGGCTGTGGGTCAGGGGCTGTCTCGCTCAGCCTGTTGAAACAGCTCCCTGAGGTAAGCCCCACTGTTCCCTGGCTAGACCATGAAATTCATTGTCCATCCAGCCTTACTGGACTTATTGAATTGTATTGCTTTCTACATCATTTTCTAGCACCTGGCCAAACTTATGATACATAGTTATGGAGTGAAAATATAATGCCTTCTTAAGAAAGTCATTGAGGGCTCTGGGAATGTGCCTTCATGGTATGGTGATTGTCTAGCATGCATGAAAACCTGGGTTCAATTCCTCAGTAACACAGAAAAAAAGAAAAAGACTAGAGGGAATGCTGTGCCTCAAGTGGTAGAGTGCTAGCCTTGAGAAAAAAAGCTCAGGAATAATTCCCTACCCCTGAGTTTAAGCCCCAGGACTGGCAAAAAAATTAGTAAATGGAAAATAAAGGACCCATACTTGAAATACATTATTGCTATTTCCATACTGATACCTGATAATAGCCCCTAATTCATGTATTTTACTTATGTTAGGATACTGTGTTGGAAAAAGTTTTGTTCTTTAAGTCACAGCAATTAATGCTAGGAATGTGCTTAGATGTCAGCTGAAGATTAATTCTGGAAATTCAAGGATTCAAAGATTTTGTGTAATCACTGCTAATCACAAAGTGAAAAGTAGTCTAAGTGTGATTTTGAAATCTTTTGGATCAGTTTTGGCATCAAAAAAGCAGAGGCTAATTACTAGTTGTGACAGAAAATAAGGAATAACTCCAGATGGAAGGAAAAAATGATAGTAAATAACGTATACCAGATACTGGTCTAGAGAACCATTTTTAGTTATTGAAGAACTCGTTGTCAACTAGGCTTTTGCTCATTGCCTTTATCATTCTAAATCTCTTAGGCTAGTTCTTAATCTCTGCGTGATAAATGTTTCTCTCTTTTTTTTTTACTTGTGTGCATTTTTTCCTCTTTTTTCTTTTTTAAATTTTTTATTCTTTTAATTTTAATTTTAATTTTTTGTGAACATACTGTACAGAGGGGTTACAATTACATGGACCAGATAATGAGTACATTTATCAATCATTGCAGCCTCCTCCTTTGTTTACCCTTCACATCCCTTCCCAGCCTCTCCCCATCCCCCAACACCAACACCCCCACCCCGCACCAAAGTTGTAAAATTCGTTTTTGACATGACAACTTGTACTTCTCATAGTTGCATCAGGTCCACCTGTACCCTTAAACGACTTGTTTTTCCACATCTCCTCCACAAATTATACCGACATCAAATATAGTCAAAGCAGGGGTTGTAATGTGGGGGAGGGTCATACAAAGCAACAAAAATATAATCTCATAAATGAGTTAGAAACAAAGGCATGAAAGAAAAAAACATTTAAATACATATCAAGGGTTCATTTTCCTAAGATCACATTATCTGACCTTTACTGCTTTACTCATACATATACTAAATATTGCAAATAAGGGAAACAATGGGACCTTTGTTTCCTTGGGCTTGGCTTACTTCACTTAATATAATTTTTTCCAAGCCTTTCCATTACCTAACAAATGGGGAAATGTCGTTCTTTCTGATGGAGGAATAGAATTCCATTGTGCATATATACCACATTTTCTTGATCCATTCATCTACTGAGGGGCATCTGGGGTGGTTCCATATCTTAGCTATGGTAACTAATGCTGCAATAGACAAAGTTGTACTGCTAGCTTTAGTGTGGTCTTGTTTGTGAACATTTGGGTAAATGCCCAAAAGTGGGATTGCTGGGTCATAGGGGAGCTTTATGTGAAGTCTTCAGGAATCTCCATACTGCTTTCCAAAGTGGTTGAACAAGTTTACACTCCCACCAACAATGGAGTAAGGTTCCCTTCTGTCGACATTCCCTCCAACATCTCTTGTTGTTAGAGTTCTTGATTATAGCCATTCTAAATGGTGTGAGGTAGTATCTCAATATTGTTTTGATTTGCATTTCTTTTATGGCTAGGGAGTTTGAGCATTTCCTCATGTGTGTATTGGCCATCCTTCTTTATTCTTCAGAGAAGTTTCTCTTTAAGTCTTTAGGCCATTTATTTATTGGGCAGCTCTTTCTTTGAGGACATGTTGTTGGGGGATATATTTTTTTTTAGTTCCAAGTGTATTTGAGATATGAGACCCTTATCCGTTGTATGGCTAGTGAAGATCTCCCAATCCGTGGGCTTTCTATTGATCTTGCTAGCTAGGTCCTTTGCAATGCAGAAGCTCTGCAACTTCATGCAATCCCATTTGTCCAACCTTTCTTTGATTTGTTGTATTTCCGGGTCTCTACTAAGAAAATTTTGGCCTGTGCCAGGAGACCTAGGGTTCTCCTATTCCATCCTGTAATGTTTTCAGAGTGTCTGCTTTGACTCCGAGGTGTTTGATCCATTTGGAGCTTATTCTTGTGTAGGGTGTTATATAAGGACCTAATTTTAGTTTTCTACAAGTTTTTAACCAATTTTGCCAGCACCATTTACTAAAGAGGCTGTCTTTCTTCCATTCTATTATTTTAGCTCCCTTATCAAGGATTAATTGGGTATAGGTCTATAGGTTCATTTCTGGATTTTCAATTCTATTCCATTGGTCTGAAGTCCGTTCTTTTGCCAGTACCAAGCTGTTTTGATTACTCTGGCTTTATAGTAGAGTTTGAAATTTGGTATTGATATTCCACCAGAAGTGTTCTTTCCATTGAGGAGCGTTTTTGCTATTTGGGGATTTTATTGTTCCATATGAATTTCTCTAAGAATGAGGTTGGAATTTTGATAGGTATCACATTGAATTTGTACATAGCCTTGGGAAGTATTGCCATTTTCACAATATTAGTCTGTCCAATCCAGGAGCATGGGAGATTTTGCCATTTTCTAAGGTCTGTTTTGATTTCCTTTTTCAAGATTTTAAAGTTTTTATCATACCGGTCCTTCCCTTCTTTGGTGAAGTTAATTCCTAGGTATTTTATTTTTAGAGGTGCTATTACAAATGGAGTTACTTTCCTAATTTTATCCACACTTTTCTCATTGTTGGCATACAGAAAAGCCATTGATTTTTTGGGGTTAATTTTATACCCTACTACTTTGCCAAAGTTTTGATTCAGCTTGAGTAATTTGGGAGTGGAGTCTGTGGGATTCTTTAAATACAAGATCATGTCATCTACAAAGAGGGAGAGTTTTATTTCTTCTTTCCCTATTTGGATCCCCTTTATGTTTTTGATCTTGTCTGATTGCTGTAGCTAGGCATCCTAATACTAGATTGAAGAGAAGTGGAGAGAGTGGACATCCTTGACTTGTTCCTGAGTTAAGAGGAAATAGCTTTAGTTTTTGACCATTAAGTATAATGCTGGCTGTAGGTTTGTCATATACAGCCAATATTGTATTGAGGAATGTTCCACGGATTCCTAATTTTTCCAAAACCTTCATCATAATGGGGTGTTGGATCTTGTCGAATGCTTTTTCTGCATCTATTGAGAAAACCATGTAGTTCTTATCCTTGCTCCTGTTGATGTAATGAATAATATTAATTGATTTGCGTCTGTTGAAACAGCTTGCATCCCTGAAATGAATCCTGTTTGATCGTGGTGTATGATTTTTTGGATGAATTGTTGAAGTCTATTGGCCAACATTTTGTTGAGAAGTTTTGCATCAATGTTCATCAAAGAAATGGGTCTATAGTTCTCTTTCTTTGATGAGTCCCTGCCTGGTTTTGGTCTGAGGGATATGATGGCTTCATAGAATGTGTTCGGTAGTAAACTTTCTCTTTCAATTTCATTTTAGAGTTGGAGGAGTATTGGTGTGAGCTCTGCTTTGCAGGCCTTGTAGAATTCTGCTGTAAATCCATCTGTTCCTGGAATTTTCTTAGCTGGGAGGTCTCTTATTGTTTCTATTTCAATGCCTCATATGGGCCTGTTAAGCTGATTTAACTCATCTTGGTTTAGTTTTGGCATGTCAATTTTTGCTACGAAACGGTCCATTTCTGTCAAGTTCTCAAACTTATTAGCATAAAGTTTTGTCAAGTATTCCATTATAAACGTTCTGAATCTGGTTTTTTCCATGGTGATGTTTCCATTCTCATCTCTGAGTTTATTTATTTGGGTGTGTTCTCTTCTTTTTCTGATAAGATTTGCTAAGAGTCTGTCAACATTGTTGATTTTTTCGAAGAACCTACTCTTTTTTTGTTGATACTTTCTATAGTTTTTTTGGATTCTAATTCATTTAATTCTAATTTAATTTTAATTATTTCTTTCCATCTACTGGATTGGGGTTTATCTTGCTGCTCTTTTTCAGGGAGGTTCAGATGTCTCATTAAAGTGTTGGTTTCAGATCTCTCCAATTCGTTGACTTGGGAACTCAGACCTATACCTTGCTCTGAGTACTGCCTTTGCTATGTCGCAGAGGAGCTGGTAATTTGTGTGTACATTTTTGTTGAATATCATGAATACTTGAACTTCAAGTCTCATCACTTCTATGACCCACTGGGGGTCCAACAGTGTTGTTCAGCCTCCATATGTTACCGGAATTTCTTTGGTGGCTTTTAGTGTTGAGTTCTAATTGTATTCCCTTGTGGTGTGAGCGAATGCAATGTATAATTTCAATGTTTCTGAATTTGGACAAGTTTGCTTGGTGGCCAAAAATGTAGTCTATTTTAGAAAATGTTCCATGTGCTGCTGAGAAAAACGTGTATTCTGAATCTGCTGGGTGAAATATTAGGTAGATGTCTTTTAAATCTAGTTGACCTATGCAGCTGTTTAGATCTGCGGTTTCTCTGAATTTTTGCCGAGTTGATCTATCTAGCGGGGAGAGTGGTTTGCTAAAATCCCCAACAATTAATGTCTTTGGATCTATGTGGGATATGAGGGAAAGTACTGTTGCTTGTATAAATTTGAGTGCTACATTTTTTGGCGAATAGATATTAAGGATTGCAATAACCTCCTGAAAGAGAAATCACTTAATTACTATGTATCGACCTTCTTTAACGCTTCTCCCTAATTTTAATTTGAAATCTATTTTATCTGATATTAGGATTGCAACACCCGCCTGTTATTGGGGCCATTTGCTTGGTAGATTTTGCTTCAGCCTTTAACTTTGAAAATGTGTTTGTTTTTATGGGCAAGGTGTGACTCCTGAAGGCAGCAGTTAGAAGGATCTTGTTTTTTAATCCAACTAGACAGTCTATGTCGCTTAATTGTAAAGTTAAATCCGTTAATGTTAAGAGATAGGACTAAGAGGTCTTTGGGAGTTGCTGCCATGTTATCTACCTTCTTGGGGGTTGCGAAAACTGTGTTCTTCCTATGGTTCTTGGATTCTCAGTTTGGGTGCAGTTTCTTGGCCTTTATTGTGGTCTTGTTGGTTTTCTATGTGTAGGATATCTTGAAGAATCTTTTGTAGGCCTGGTTTGTTGGAGATGTATTGTTTCAATTTTTCTTTGCTATGGAAGGTTTTTATTTGGTCTTCAGTTATGAAGGAGATTTTAGCTGGGTACAGTATTCTTGGTTGATAGATGTTTGTTTTCAGGGCTTGTCATACATCATTCCAGGCTCTTCTTGCTTTGATTGTCTATGCTGAGAAATCTGAGGTGATTCTAATTGGTTTCCCTTTATAGGTGATTCATCTTTTCGCCTTGACAGCTTTAAAGATCTTTTCCTTGGTCTGAGTTGATCCTGTGTGTATAATAATGTGACACTGGGATGTCCTATTCTGATCTGGTCTATTAGGAGTTCTAAAAGCTTCTTGTATCTAAATAGGCCTATCTTTTTGCATGTTTGGGAAGTTCTCTGCTATGATCCTGTTAAACAAATTTCCTAGACCATTTACTTCTGTTTCTAGGTGCTCCTCTATACCCATTATCCTTAGATTAGCCCTTCTGATGGTGTCTTCTAAGTATTGGATAGATCTATCATATTTCTTGGATTTGTCTTGCAGGTTGTATGTTCTTTCTCTATAATATCTAGGCTATCTTCAATCCCCGAGATTTGATCTTCTGCATGGTCTAAACTGCTGTCAAGACTTTCTACTTTGTTTTTTATTTCTTTTGCTTCTAATTATTTAGCTTTGATGGCTTCAATTTCTTTATTGAAGCTTTCTTTTAGATCTTGTAAGGACTTCTTTACTTCCTTAATTTGGTGTTCAGTGTTTATTGTCAAATCACTTAGTTAATTGGTTATGGTTTTCTTGGATTCCCATTCCTTCTGTGGAGTTCCATTCAGCATTTCCTTTGTGGTCTCCCTGACTTCCTTCAGCTCTTTGTTAATGGATCCCATGAATGCCTTTAGTGATCTTTCTGTATTCTCTTCCTGCTTTCTCAATTCCTGTATTACTCCTTGCTTATCTTCCTCCTGTTCACGCCATTCCTACCTTTCTCTTTGATTATTCTCACGAAACTGCTCACGCAAATCCTGTATCAGTTTTTGAGTAGCTTCCTCACACTCATGATATTCCTGTATAGACATTTGGATTGCCTCCTCTCTCTCCCTCTCTCACTCATACAGAGTCCTTTGTAGGTTTTCAATCTTTTCCTGCATTGACCTATTGTTTGCCTCCTCTCTCTCCCTATCACGCTCATACAGAGTTCTTTGTATGTTTTCAATCTTTTCATTTATCATGTTTGCCAGCAGTGTTTGTAGAGCTATTTGGGAACTCTCCTCTGAATTATACATTATCTGTTCTGTCCTGTGATTATCATGAGTGGGAGTGGAGATACCCGGACATGCCATTTTTCTTGTGGTTTTCCGGCTTACTCTGCCCATTTGGGATGAAAGTAACAGCAGTTTTGTGCAAGAACACTAACTTTAGGCAAGCATCAACCAAAGTCTGAATTTGCATAGTCAATAGTCTGCAGATACAATCTAGTTCAACAGATATCTCTATTCAACATCAAACAACTATATATTAATGGGCTATGAACCGCTAAGAAGAATTTGGTAAACCAGAAATTATTAGTGTTAGGGAAATTATTAGTGTTAGGAATGGAGTGATGTGGGAAGGTACAGGGAGAGTTAACTAAGTCCTAGTCTCAAAGCAGGAAATAGGTTAGATAGGATGGAAGTAGAGGGAAAACAAGAAGAAAGAGAAAGGGAAAAAAAGAGACCAGAAAAAGTAGAAAATTAAAAATTAGTAATATGCAGATTTGAGAACAAACTATTCAAAGAACGGGAATATATTGAGAGAAGGGGAGGGATATAAAGGAGATGTGAAAAATTTAAAAATAAAAATACTTAAAGTGTTATATAGGTATAAAGAGGTAATACTGCTATTAAGGAATTTAATTCTCAGAAGTTTTGAATTGAGTAATAAATTTGTGGATTAAGTGTGTACACAATGGGGGATAGAGGCTAATAGTCACCTACGGGTTTATCTGAGGATGTGCAGAACAACAATTAAGTCCCATAAAGAGGAACAAAAGAGAGGAAAAGGTGAGAAGCATAAGAAAGAAAGGAAAAAAAAGATCAGAAGTTCAGTCGAGCTAAGCAAAACACAAAAAGAAAAAAAATTTTAAAAGAAGAAAAAAAAAGAAAGAAAAATGCACACATGCATGTATCCCTAAAATAAAGATTATAGGGGGAAAAAAAGTTACTAGAAAACATTTTTTTTTCAAAAAAGGTAAAAATTGATTTAAAAAAGTTTTAGAAAATAAATAAAAATTTAAAGTTGTAATAAAAAATAAGAAGAGGGACAAAAATAGTTCTTTGATTTTTTGGGGAGGGTTGGGAAAAATCCTGTACCTCCCTTGTGTCTGTAATCAGCCTCTGGTTGTAGTCTCTGGTCTGCTTGTGGTCCTGTGGCTTGGTTGGTTTCTTAAGTCAGTTTGTTTGGACAGGCAGAAAAATTTTCTGCTTTACCCAGGATTTTTCGATCCTCCTCCCGAGTTAGTTCAATGAGATGGGGGTGTGCTTTGAGTATCACAAAAGAGGGAGATGGCTTTTTCCTCAAGTTTGGAAATGCTGTGATGAGGCTATGTTCTGGGTAGAGTTGAGGCCTTTCAGCAAACAGTAGCTTTTCCCTGGGGCTAGTTTGTGAGAAACTCACAGAGGCCAGCCTGGAGCCACTCGCAGGGTTTCTGTTTACTGATGTCGAGGCTACTAAAGGGAGGGGCAGTCTGTGGCTCTGATTACCCAATGAAGAAAGCCACTCCCAGGGCTGGTGCCCGAACTGGGTGACTTTTCCCTGGGTGGAGCTGAGTCTGGCAGGTCATGCCGTTAAGTTCTTGTGACCTGCTAAATGACCCTATTTTTATTCCAAGGCCTGAGTTGGAGCTAGCAGCTCTGCGGAGCTTTGTCAGTATCCAATATGGAGATCTCTGGTACTGGGGGGGGGGAAGGGGTGGCCTTCCCTCCTCTGCTACCTGAGAAGGAGTGAGGAAGTCAGGCTTCTACTCACGCTGAGTCTTGGTTCCTGGGTCGTCTCTAGTCTGCGAAATGCAGGATGAATATGTCTGCTTGCTTGCCGCATCTGGCTCTTTTAGTCCCCAGACTCTCTCTGTTTCAGGTATGGTGGTACTGCCCCTGCTGCCACCACTGCCGCCACAGCAGCAGCAGCAGTTTCTGGCAAGAGCTCAGATCTGTCTCCTTGCCTGGATTTTCCCTCTCTGGCCTAACTCTCTGTCCTGTGATGGCACACTTGGTGTTATTCTCTGGCTTAGGACTCTTCACTGGAGCTCTAAAACTGCTTTCTATGGGAGAGCTTGTTTTGCCTCCAGCTTCTCCTCTGCCATCTTCCCGGAACTCCCAAAATGTACCTCCTTCTATGCTGTTGTTTCATACCTTATCTCCTTTGTTTTCTAAAAATCTCAGTCTTTCTATATTTCCCTATGAACATTTCCTGATAGTAAATATACCTATAAAGATGTCACAGGATGCTAATATAAGGGTCCCATAGCTCATGAGTCATTAATGTAACAAAATGGAAAAGGAGACATATTTACTGCTACCTCAATTTTTCTGAAATGCTGCAATGTCATCATTTGGTTAAAATTCCATTCTTTGTTTACACAGTGTCATTCAGTCCACCTAAATGCAAATATGAAATTGGTGCTGGTGGTTTACAACTGTAATCCTAGCTACTCAGGAGGTTGAGACCAGGGCATTGTGGTTCAAAGCTAGCCTTGTCAGGAAAGTCCATGAGACACTAATCTTCAATTAACCACCAGAAACCCGGAAGTGGTGCTGTAGCTAAAGTGGTAGTGTGCACAACTTGAACTGAAATGTGGAGGGACAGTGCCCAGGATCAGAATTCAAACCCCACAACCAACAAAAAAGGTGAAATATGACTTTAAGTTTCCCCAGAAGGAATGACAAGATCAATAATCTTCCCAAGCAAAAAAATTAATTCCAAAAAAATTATTCAGTGCACCTACTTTTGGTAAGTTATGTTATGGAATCTGTGCTGGACATATTCTCTAAAAACAAATTGTTTAGGGATACAGGTGGACCCATTGCAACAATGAGATGTCCATGTCGTTATGTCAAAAAACGAACTTTACAACTTTGGAGAGGGGGAGTATGGGAAGGAATGGGAAGCAGAAACAACGAAGAAGCAACAATGTTTGATAAGAAATGTACACGTTATCTTGCCCGTGTAATTGTAACTCCTCTGTAAGGTATTCCTACAATAAAAAAAGAAAAAATGTAAAATATTAGCTTCACAATAGACATCTAATATTTCTTCTTTGAAGAGTGACGTCTATACAGTTGATGTCACTTGGCTTTCTTACTATCTTAGTTCGAATCCAACCCTGGCAGGAGAGTCTGTCAAACTCTTATCGGTAATTACACAGCAGAAAAGCCACAAGTGGACTTTTGGTTCAAGCAGTATAGTACTAGCTTTGGGGGCAGATTATCAGGAAATAAAACTGTTCAGGGACAGGATCCAGCCTATGAGTTCAAGCCCCATAACCAACACAAACTAAAAAAAAAAAAAAAAAAGCAAACAAAAAAACCCCAGATATTTCACTGGGACCCTGCTTAAAGGAGTACTGGTCTGAGAAAAGGTGCCTTTTTGCTGATCATACTCACTGGATGCTTTTTTGGAATCCTTATTGCTCTCGAGAATTCAGGACCAAACTAAAGGAATTGATAACTGACTCCTGAAACAAGAGAATCATCTCAGGGGAGGAAATACCAGCGGTAAGACACTTTAAAACCTCCGTGTCATTGTTTCTTGGCAGTAGAACTGTTTTGGGGGGTCCAGTCGTGGGCCTGAACTCTGGGCCTGAGCGCTGTCCCTCAGCTCTTCAACTCAAGGCTAGTGCTCTACAACTTGAGCCACAGCACCACTTCTGGCTTAATTTTTGCTTATATAGTGCTGACGAACCGAACCTTGGCCTCATGCATGAAAGGCAAGCGCTCTACCACTGAGGCAATTTCCCAGTCTCTGCAGTAGAACATGTTTAAAACAATGTTATTTCTTTTTGTTCTATGCTGGCCGTCAAATGGCACATTATTTCTTTTTGTAATACTCTCAATTAGAAGTTTACAGAAAAGCTATATATGAGTAAAAACACACACGAAAAAGTCGGGGACAGAGTTTCTTTCAAGCCTTCTGATTTTCTTGTACAGTAAAAATGAAAGCACAAGTTAACTTGAACTTTGTCAATCCTCTATGTTCCATTCCTCTCCTGGGATCAGTTTCCACATCCAGTAGCAGTTACTTCCAGGAACAATCTACGGTGCTGCCTGAGATATAATGAATGCTTTCTTGCTTCATGGAAATAACACAAAGACCCCCTGATCTGAGGTTACACGTGTTTCAGAGACAACTTAGTAAAGAGAAAATATGAAATTTATATTGCTCTTAAATACATTTTCCATGAGAATATTGAGTTCAAACTTTGTAAGTTCTCTATAAAGTAAGGTGAATTTTAAATGGGAAGAAGGTTCTCAGATCATTTTTTTGTGAGTGTATGTGCTGCACATTATTTCCCAACTGTTCATGAGTTAACAGTAAGGAAACAATAGCAATAATAGGAGAAAGAGAAGTTTTGTGTTTAAGTATAAGGGTTCAATACACTATATAAGATTCTACAAATAAGGTGACGTTGAAACAATAAAGCTATGTTCAGTATGTAGATTTGAGAGTGATATAGAGAAAGCATTACTCCCACGTGGAACAGGAAGTATGAGGCCACTCCCTTTCTTAATCACGCTTGCTAATCACGCAACTTTGTAGACAGTAGAATGGAAGCATAATTCTCTTTCCAATGCAACTCAGATATAAGAGCATGGACTTAATTGGAAAAAAAAGTCCATCCTGAGAGAGCAGGGATTATACTAGCCATTAACTGGTGGAGAAGATCACATTTATTTTCTTTCTTTTACTTATGTATTTTTTGTTGGTGGTGGTCTTGGCACTTGAACACTGGGCCTGGGAGCTGTCCCTCGGCTATTCAGCTCAAGGCTAATGCTCTATACTTGAGCCACAGTGCCACTTTCAGTTTTCTTGTAGTTAATTGGAAAAAGAGTCTCCGGGACTTTCCTGCCCGGCCTGGCTTTGAACCCTATCTGAAGATCTCATCACCACCCAGCTTAGGATCACACTTCTAACAGTGAACACACAGCATATATAATGTGCATGTTCATCTATCTTTATATAAATTCGTAAGTTAAAAATATAGGCTACAACTTAGCTTTTTCACTCACAAAAATGTTTGTAATTTAAAAGTTGATACTACTGGAGGAATAAAACCTAAGAATATAAAAGTGTTTGGGAAGTTCAGTTTGCATCCAGCCTGGGCAGAACAGTCTTTGAGAAGCTATAATTAACCAACCAAAAGCTGGATTGGAAACATGGCTCAAGTATTGGAATACCAGTCATGAGCAAGATTGCTGAATAAGATCTTGACGCTTTTGCATACATACATACAATCATACACATATATACAGAGACACTTATATGCACACACAAATACACATATGAAGCAACTCTCAGAATATGTGGAAAAGTTGGAAAACAATAGAAAATATGTCCTGAGTAAGACTAGAACCAAGTGATAATTTTTAATGTTAGAAAGTCCTCAAGAGAACCTTCTTCAAAAAAGTTTAAGAATATTACATACATAGATAAGGACCAGAGATAGTAAGAGAGTCAAGTAATGATTACTAATGGGAACCGGTCCATGGAGGAATGAATCAGAGACTCTTGCAGGTGCATCTGAAAATGTTCATATCCTGTGTCAAATGTTAGAACATCTTTGAAAAGAGTACATGAACACTCTGAGCAGTATAGTGGATAATATTACTGGAGAAATTCAGAATTGCTAGTCTGTATCTAGATTAAATAAACCAAGAAACTATGGAGGGGCAATGTGATACAAGGCTAGAATTCTAGCACTCAGACTAAGAAAGGAGATTAGATAGTGGAATTACACAGTGATACCTTCCCTGGACCAGGTAGTATAATTTTGTCTTAATAAAACAAACCAAACAGGAAAGGAATACAAAGTTGGAAGTTTGGGCTAATTTTGTCATTATGTTTTCAGAAGTCAAGTTTCCTATTGAAATGCAACTCATATGTAATCCTCAGTTGTGTTTTAAATGTTCTCTTCATTACAGAACATTCTTAGATGCAAAATGGCTCATGATTCCCATCCAAAATTTGAAAAAGTAAGTAATCATCATTCTGATATATTCCAAGGATAGGATGAAGGATTTCAAAAGCTTAAGGCTGAAAAAATAGCAAAGTTAATCTAATGTAGCACTATGTAGATCTTGCTAAATTAGAGTTTAGATTTAAAATAAATGTTTTGGTTTTGTTTGTAATTTCATATTCTATAGGATACTACAAAATTCTTTTTTTTTTTTTGGGTCCGGTCATGGGGCCTGAACTCTGGGCCTGGGCGCTGTCCCTCAGCTCTTGAGCTCAAGGCTAGCGCTCTACCACTTGAGCCACAGCGCCACTTCCAGCTTTTTCTTTTTGCTTATGTGGTGCTGGGGAATCGAACCCAGGGCCTCTGGCATGCAAGGCATGTGCTCTACCACTGAGCCACCTTCCCAGCCCACTACAAAATTCTTTTTAAATAGAGGGTTTAATTGACAAATTTACAAATGTTTCTGGAATTCTATTTGCCTAGAATTTTCTTTCATGAGAGTTATAATTAGAACTGTTAATAGATATACCAACACTTCATGTATAAAATGATAATGTGAATAATGTTGACAGAGTTGGCAACAAATGGATGATATTAATTTATAAATTTAGAAAAAGGGCGATTTTCTGAGGCTTTGGTATAAAATGGTATGAAGAGACTAATTGTGTGACATCTTCTTTCTTCTACCTGTATGTAAAACAGGAAGCAATTTCCTTAATTACGTGCATCTGTATACAGTGAGAAAAATGCTAAATTTGGGATTTCTTTTATTTTCGTTTTTGTTTTATTTGTTTGTCCTAGGGCTTGAACTCGGGGACTGGACACTGTCTCTGAGCCTGTTTATGCTCAAGGCCCGTGCCCTACCACTACAACTTCAGCTCACTTGTGGCTGGCTTTTGTTAAGAAGTTTATTGGAGATAAGAATCTAGAGAACCTTCCTGCCTGGGTGGGCTTTTGTCAACCTCTAGTGCATTGGGGTCCCTGGGTAAGGGTAATGAAATCACCAGTACACCGGGTATGCAGAGTGCAAACAGCAATTGTCACTGCATGCTGTGCTTTATTGTTAGTGGTATTTAATGACAAGCAAGCATGATCTTGCCAAGATTTGGTCAGAAGACATTGACACAAAAATTTCAACAGATACATTTTTACTTGACCTATGAGACAATGTCTTAGTATATAATTATATAAACTATTTTAGAGCAAGCTCAAACCAATCAGGAAAATGCTTGACCAGCTGTTCATCTATGCTTAAGCAAGAAGAAGAGCTACTTCCTCAGCTCTCAGGAGTCTGTGACATGTGTTTTTAGATAGGGAGAGAGAACATTTTCCCTCTCTAGCCCGGCATGCCAAGAGCTTTGCTAATACTCAAATACAGTCTTCATATAATCCTGAGGCGAAGCCTGCATCATTCGGCCCCCTCAACATAGACCCTGAGTCTTCACAATTTCCTTCTTTTTTCTTTTGTTTTAAAAGTAAAGCTTTCCACAGAGTTATCATAGATGCTTGCATTGGTTTCATAAAAATCAAATATAACAGTACAAGTGCAGACAAAATAATAACAATCATAATTTCCATACCAATAGCAGTATGTGAAATGCTTTGTAGTATTTCTTTCGGATCTAACCCTTCCAATTGTTTAATGAATGCATTATCAATATTAGAAGCATCATCATTTGTAAATTGTTTACCAAAAATCTCATGTACATTAAATTGTAACTGAGCAATCAATTGAGCAGCAGTAGAAATTACAGATAAATACTGCTGTATTACATTCTAATCATGTATGGATTTATTATATTTTATATTAGTAATGCAAAAGGTAGTAAAATTCCAATTACATTTTAACAATAACTGTTTTTCCACAACCAATAACTTGTTTCCTAACCATTCCACTGTCTGTTTAAGAATATTAATGTGTTTGTAATAGAGCATCAATTTCTACCTGTGAGACCCACAATTCATGTGAATCCCGGTGCCATTCTTCCACAAAGTGCTAATTTGTAAGGCAGTGTGTAGGGCCATTCCAGACACTGCAGCAACAGTGGTAATAGCAATTAAGCTTAAGATTAAGCAATTAAGCAATTAAGCTCCAATGGCTCCAATCATACGCTTTGTACATTTTAGTAGTTTGGTAAAAAATTCAATAACAAAACTCTCCAAAGGATTTTGGGACCACTCTCTTCCTAATTTAGCAGGTAGCCAAATATGAGTTCTTTCTGGTAATATCATAATACTATCACTATCATTAAAATTAAGAGAGGAATTATGCAAGAACACAGGTGACAATTAAAACAAGAAATAGTAGGATAAAATGTAAAATTTCCCACTAAAAATGCATAAGGCAGAGGTACACAAGCAGTTGCATCATAAGATTTGTACAAAGTAAAATTATAAGTCGATGCAGAGTTCACTGTCCTTGAAAACGATCCATTTGATAGCATCACGGGATTCAGCGCCGCTGCGACCTTCCAAAGATGAGTGTGAACAGCAGTGGGTGCAGCCATGAAAACCCATAGAGCATCAGCAATGCCTCCAACTCTCCAGGCCATCAATCGAGCTCCAGTATGCGATCCATTAATGGCTTCCGGCATCCTAGTAACATTTGATAAATCACAATTGGTAATATTCCATTCTGAACATGTGTTAATAAACTGCCCAAAAGGTCCTCAATTAATAAAATTATTGAACATTTTTCCAAATATTCCTCTACACTCTTGCCACACAAAAGGCTGATATTTTAAATCGATATAAGTAAATCAGGGCACATAGGTAAGGATAACGTGCCATAAGAGACACTTTCCCAGCTACTATTAATGGCCAAGTAGTTATTCGCTGCAGCAGTGTTTTAGAATTGGAAGTGCGTTTCCCAGGTAAAACCCAATGTTGCCAATTCATTACTAAACATGGAGGAGGCCCCAGTCAAACAGGCAAGGAATGAGTATAGTAATTAAAATTCAAAAAGCTACCATCATCCTTATTGCAAAATGTGAAATTATTCCAAGGAGGAGATAAAACAGCAGGAACAGTATAGACGGTTATATCCATGTCTCCCCAAATAACAGGTTCCAATAACGAGGATTAGGAATAAAGGCCTAATAACTTAAATTAGCATTAGCATGGACAGTGTTTATAGTAAGCAGGGCACACATGGCCAGGAACAAGTTCTCAGCTGTGACAGGTTTACCATTGCATTGTAACACCTTTTGTCCTTCTCCAGTCAACTTTTTAACCTGCCCCTAAGTGGGCAGTGGGGATTTCTTTTTCCTTAACTGGTGGCCGATTCCTTGAAGGATACAGGGCTGTCCTCACTGGGCCGCATCTGTATCCATCAGGCAGGAAGCTAGGATTGTTTGCCATCCTGTGTAGACACAAAATCCTATCCTCGCCCCTTATTTAATAATGTTCCTAGTTGCCATTCTGCATCCAATGCAATCTTAATCCATATGGAAAAATTTAAATAAGGTTTTTCTGATATTTGTTCAAAAAGGTGCTCAGCTCTAGTTAAAATATATCCTTGAGGTAAGTTTAAAAAATTAAGAACATAAAGAGCTTGATGTAAAATTATTTTAAGATTTTGCATGGAAAACCACAAAATATCCATACGCTCATCCAACCTTTTCCTCCTTTTTAATTTTTTAATTTGTTGTTTTAGTGTGCCATGAACTCGTTCAATAATGGCTTGTCCTTGGGGGTTATATTCTATTCCTGTAATATGTACCACATCATAAAGTTTACAAAATATTTTAAATCTGATTCTTTTATAGGCTTGTCCATTATCAGTCTTTATTTTAGCAGGCACTCCCATAATGGCAAAAGCTTCCAATAAGTGTTCAATTACATGGTTAACAGTTTCTCCCATAAGGCAGAAGCCCAAACAAATTTGGAATAAGTATCTAGTGTAACATGTAGAAAGGAAAATCGGCCAAAGGCTTATACATGGATTATATGCATTTGCAAGAGCTCCTTAGGTTGTAATCCACGAGGATTTTCTCTAGCAGGTACAACTCTCAAATGCATTGGTCTGCATATAGGACACCTTTTTATAATTTGTTTATATTGAGAATAAGGTATTTTATAATGCATATGTAAATGGCTAGCATTTGTATGTAAATGAGCACGATCCTGTTTAGCAGAAGCAAAACTAAATAATTTATCAACCTGATTATTACCATATACAAGGTACCCAGGTAATGAAGAGTGAGCTCTAATGTGAGTTACAAACAGTTTGACATTACGTTGTTGCAGTAATGCTTGTAATAGTTTAAATAGTTGGTTTAGCTGGGGTTTAGATGAATGTGTAACTGCAGTGACTATATTAGTCACAACTCTTACAGCATAGGCAGAATCAGTAACAATATTAACATCTCTCACAAAATCTTGTAACATCTTATTAATAGCACAAAGTTCATTTTGTTGAACTGATGCTTAAGTAGCTGTTTGTACCCAGTATTTATTTGTTGTCCAATAGCACTTTTTGTTTTGGAGCCATCTGTAAAAACGGTAAGAGCAGTGGAAATAGGGGCCTTGGTAATTATATAATTAATGACAAGTTGTTGTTTATGCAAGCAATCCCACAATCTACCTTTGGGAAAATGATAGGAAAATTGCCAGTAAAATTTACTAATGCTATTTGTAGCGTTTGAGACAGGTTTAAAAAATATTTTACTTGGACATTTGGCAAAGGAAAGATAATTTCATATAAATCATACACCGATAGGGTAAATACCCGTTGCCTGGCCTGTTGAATAATAATTGCCAAATGTGGTTCATAAGGCATAGTATTTTTTGTAAATCTATGCCGTGTATAAATCCATTCTAATTGTAGCTCATTTTGTCGTATAATTCCTGTTGGGTAGTTCCATGTATCTAAAATATATAAATTTATGAGTTGATTTAGCATTACTCGATATAAAAACATTTTTTATTCTCGGTTCTACAATTTGTACTTCTCTTTCAGCTTTCCTTAGTTGAAGTTCTTTTGCTATGTAAATCAGGCTCCCCTTGTAATAATGAAAAAAATTATATAATTGATAAGTAGGAATTCCTAAGGCCGGTCGCATGCAAATAATATCTCCTAGTAACTTTTGAAAATCATTTAACTTATGTAATTGATCATGTCGTAAAGATATTTTTGAGGTGTCACTGTTTGTCTACAAACAATATATTCTGATGGAGGCATAGAATTCCATTGTGTATATATACCACATTTTCTTGATCCATTCATCTACTGAGGGGCATCTGGTTCCAGATCTTAGCTATGGTAAATAATGCTGCAATAAACAGTTGTGCTGGTAGCTTTAGTGTGGTCTTGTTTGTAAACATTTGGGTAAATGCCCAAAAGTGGGAGTGCTGGGTCATAGGGGAGCTCTATGTAAAGTCTTTTGAGGAACCTCCATACTGCTTTCCAAAATGGTTGAACAAGTTTACACTCCCACCAACAATGAAATAAGGTTCCCTTCTGTCGACATCCCCTCCAGCATCTGTTGTTGTTAGAGTTCTTGATTTTAGCCATTCTAACTGGGGTGAGGTGGTAGCTCAATGTTGTATGGATTTGCATTTCTTTTATGGCTAGGGATGTTGAGCATTTCCTCATGTGTCTATTGGCCATCCTTCTTTCTTCTTCAGAGAAATTTCTCTTTAAGTAATTAGCCCACTTATTTATTCGGCAGTTATTTCTTTGAGGATTTGTTGTTGGAGGATTTAATTTATTGCGTTCCAAGTATATTTGAGATATGAGACACTTATCCGTTGTATGGCTAGTGAAGATCTTCTGCCAATCCGTGGGCCTTCTATTGATTTTGCTAGCTAGGTCCTTTGCCATGCAGAAGCGCTGCAACTTCATGCAATCCCATTTATCCAACCTTTCTTTGATTTGTTGTGTTTCCGGGTCTCTATTAAGAAAATTTCGGCCTGCGCCAAGGAGACCTAGGGTTTCTCTTATTCCAACCTGTAATGTTTTCAGAGTGTCTCCTTTGACTCCGTGGTCTTTGATCCATTTGGAGTTGATTCTGGTTCAGGGCGGTATATAAGGATCTAGCTTTAGTTTTCTACAAGTAGTTAACCAGTTTTGCCAGCATCGTTTACTGAAGAGGCTTTCTTTCTTCCATTCTATTATTTTAGCTCCCTTATCAAAGTTTATATGGCTATAAGTCTGCAGGTTCATTTCTGGGTTTTCAATTCTATTTCATTGGTCCTGAGTTCTGTTCATGTGCCAGTACCAAGCTGTTTTGATTAGTATGGCTTTATAGTAGAGTTTGAAATTTGGTATTGATATTCCTCTATCAGTGTTCTTTCCATTGAGGAGGGTTTTTGCTATTCGGGGTCTTTTATTGTTCCATATGAATTTTTGGATTGCCTGTTCTATTTCCTTGAAGAATGAGGTTGGAATTTTGATAGGTATCACACTGAATTTGTAGATAGCCTTGAGAAGTATTGCCATTTTCATGATGTTAAACTTTCCAATCCTGGAGCATGGAGGATGACATTGCCCCATTTGTTCAGAAATGGAAATAAGTGGAAAAATTTATATTATATGAAGTAAGCCAAGTCCAAAGAAAGGTCCCATGATTTCCCTTATTTGCAATATCTAGTATGTGTATGAGTCAAGGAGAAAAGTTTAGATAAGGTGATGTTAGGAAAATGAACCCTAAGATATGTATTTAAATGCTTTTTTTTTCCTTAATGCATTTGTTTCTAACACAATTATAAGATTATTTCTTTGCTGCTTTGTATGTCCCTCCCCCACAGCATAACCCCTGCTTTCACTGTATTTGATGTCGGTATAATTTTTGGAGGTGAAGGGGAAAAACATGTCATTTAAATAAGGATACAGGTGGACCTGTTGCAACAATGAGAATTACAAGTTGTCATGTCGAAACGAACTTTACAACTTGGGGGGGGGGGATTGGGTTTGCGAGAGGGCAGATGGGAAAGAATGAGAAGGGTAAATAAAGGAGGAGGCTACAATGCTTGATAAGAAATGTACTCACTATCTTGCCCATGTAATTGTAACACCTCTGTACCGTACTTTCACAATAAAACAAAAAACAACATATCCTAAACATTTTACCACCGTATCTTTTTGTATTTTTCCAGGTGCTATTATTAATCCAAAAATCTTTAAATATAGAGGGTAAACACTGTAACACCATTTCTGATTCTGTCATATTTGGTACTCCAAATAAAATATCATCCATATAATGAAAAATATAAATGTGAGGCCATTTTTGTCTAACAGGTTTTAAGGCCTTATCAACATATATCTGTCACATAGTTGGAGAATTCATCATTCCTTGGGGCAACACCTACCATTGGAAATGCTGATGAGGGGTTTGAGGATTTATTTGTGGTAAAGAAAAGGCAAATCCTTTATAATCTTTTACATGTACAGGAATGGTAAAAAAGCAGTCTAGCAGTCCTGTAAATCTATTACTATTATTGGCCAATTTTTAGGAAGCATGGCAGGTGACAGTATACCAGGTTGTAAAGCCCCATAGGGTACGTGGATGCCTTACCTCCTTGTAAATCAGTCCGCAATCTTCATTTCCCTGACTTCTTTTTAATAACAAATATTGTAGAAATTCCCTGGTGACATAGATGGCTAGATATGTCCTTTGGTTAACTGTTTTTCAACTAATTGATGAGCTGCTTCTAATTTTTCTTTAGAAAAGGACATCGTTGAATACAAAGAAGTTCCTCAGATTTCCATAATATCTTTATGGGCTCCAACTAAAAATGTTAAAATTGAATATAAGCTCCCCATTTTTCCAGTACATCTCTACCAATTATGTTAACTGGAACTTCCATAATATAAGGTTTAAGGACAGCTGTTTGTCCATCTTCTGATGTTATAGTAACATACGACACTGAGAGTTAGAAAAGAGCAGCGAGAGAGAGCCTCTGGGCCTGGGCTAGGCCTTATCTAGGGTATGGGCAGAGAAAGCTGTGGCCACATCAAATTCAGATGTGACCTCAGCGGATGCAGATGTGACCTCTTCCAGGTGTCCCAGTTGCCTAGGTAACGCAGGTACTGGGTGGAGACTTTGCTGCGAGAAGGGTGGAGTCTGCTCGCCATCCTGGAGCGGACCTTACATTCCAGCCTTTTAATAATCATAAAATAGGGTGTGGATACTCTCTGGCTACTTCCTGCTGACAAGGGGGCTTCGACAATATGGGTAAAAGGCTGGAATTTGGTCCCCTCCCAGAGAAGGAAGTGAGCAGCAGTGGTCTCTTGGTGGCGTGAGTCCTTAGATGAAGTCTGGAGAAGTCTCATGAGCATTGAGGGGATGGAAAAAAATACTAGTGAGCAAATAAATGACAAGAGTAAGGACTTGGGGCTTAAAATGTTGTAGAAATATCCTTAGCTACTTCTGACATCTGGCGACTAGGTAGAGAAGTCAGGTGACAAAGGCAAGAATTATAAATTCCTGTTCAGTTAATAGGTAGATAGGTATAGACATTGGATGGGCAGGATTCTTACTTCCCCTGACCTCCAGACTCTGGTTAATTTTGAAAGGGCACAAAATAGCTGATGTGTCCTCTCCTCTTACTCCTCTCCATGTTCCCTAGTTCCCCAGACTGGCTGTGTCTAAGTGCTCATTGCTGGGATGGCTTGTCCCAGTTGGTATTCAAGGAGGCTTGAACTCAAGGCCTGGGCACGGTCCCTGAGCACTTCTGCTCAAGGCTAGTGCTCTACCACTTTGAGTTACAATAGCACTTCCAGTGTTTGGCTGCTTACAGATAAGAGTCTTGAGCCATGCTTCCAGCTGGGCTCTTTGTAGGTTAGTTGGGAGATGGAGTCTTAGGGATTTTTCAGCCCGGGCTGGCTTTGAACTGCAATCTTTGCTACAAAAGCCCTTTATTGTTTTGAATTAAAGCAATAGGGAGATGAAGTAGAATAAGTAGAGCTTACCTGGTTCTTATCAAGAATTGAATGACAAATATTCTGAAATGACAAAACTCATTAGATGTGATGAGAATTTCAGTACAGATATGCCCAGTATTTTAAAACCATGTAGTCAGTAGAATACACAACACAAAACAAAAAAGGCAAAACTCAAAACCGAAAATTTTGACAACAATGTTTAGACATCTTTGCTAACAAAGCACATCACATGGTTGGGCCTCAGTTACCAGGGCCTGTGAAAAAAGCAAATTGTTAGTAAGGCACCTTAGAATAGCCGGATGGAGTAGTAAGTTTGGTGGAAGGTTAAGGGCTAGATGGGGCCAAACCCTTAAGCCAGCATGTGGCCAAGATGGCAAACTCAAGATGGCGAATTTCTGAAAATAAAATGCAAAGACACCCTGAACAAATAGACCAAGACTACAGTTGGCTAGCCTTTGAGAGAGAACCTAGAGGGGGTCCTTGGGATCCAGCCTGCATCGCACTCTTCAGGGCACAAGCTAAAATGTAGAAAAAAGAAAGGGAGAGATAGGGAAAGTTGGACATGAATGGCAGAGAGAGAGCAAAGAGAGCCTGGAAATAAAGAGAATTCTGACCATTTACCATTGTAGTAGCAAAAATTGTCTA
This sequence comes from Dipodomys merriami, assembly GCF_024711535.1. Lineage (NCBI taxonomy): Eukaryota > Metazoa > Chordata > Mammalia > Rodentia > Heteromyidae > Dipodomys > Dipodomys merriami. The sequence goes on from NW_027203576.1 coordinate 33,658, forward strand.
CATCTGAGAATGGCATAAAAATGAGGCGCTCTGGCTTTCCAGGGACCACAGGAGACATTTCAAAGGGGTTTCACGGTTCAGGCATGATTCGCAGCACCCCATTAAATGAGTAGGAAAGTCAGTCTGGTCAGTGAAGGAGAGCTGACCAGGTAGAAGGGGCATCCCGACTTCCCCCAGAGCCCTCTAGAGAGAGCAACAGAGAACGTTAGAGTAGCTTCACTCACCAGAGTAGAGAAGTGGTGTGTAGCTTCACTCACCAGAGTAGAGAAGTGGTGTGGACGTGGATGTGAAAGCCAGCAATGGTATCGATGCGCTGTGTCTACAGCAGACAGATGGGTTCGCAAAAGGCCATTAGAACTGTGGGTATTCCTCAGAGCAAAAAAGGGAAAACAAACAGAAAAAGAAAAAAGAGGAAAAAATACCAGAGAGAAGTCCTAGCTATCCTGACTTTAAGCCCTTTATCCGAGTCATGCCACCATTCATGTTAGGTTTTTAAAAAGCGGTAGCCGAGTAAGAACAGCACCAGGCATGTGGTATTCAGGTAAGGGGTAGATTTATTCAATAGACCTGCTGGGACCAGGCAAGGTTGGCACTCCACGTGGCTGGGAAAAGCCTAGTAAAGAGAGATCTGGGAAAGAGAGAGGAAAGAAAGACAGGAAAGAGAGAGAAGAGAGAGCTAGAAAAGAGCAGCGAGAAAGCAGACTGAGAGAGCAGAGCTAGCTAGAAAAGAACAGTGAAAGAGCAGAGAGAGAGAACAGAGAGCTAGAATAGTACACTGAGAGCAGAGAGAGAGAGAGCAGAGAGCTATAAAAGAACAGTGAGAGAGCTAGAAAAGAGCAGAGAGCAGAGAGAGCTAGAAAAGAGCAGCGAGAGAGCGCCTCTGGGCCTGGGCTAGGCCTTATCTAGGGTATGGGCAGAGAAAGGTGTGGCCACATCAAATTCAGATGTGACCTCAGTGGATGCAGATGTGACCTCTTCCAGGTGTACCAGTTGCCTAGGTAATGCAGGTACTGGGTGGAGACTTTGCTGCAAGGAGGGTGGAGTCTGCTCACCATCCTGGAGCGTACCTTGCAAGGACGATACACCATCACTGCCTTCTTAAGTTTACCAATATCATCAACAGCAGCACCTTCATATCTGGCTGGTTGAGATATATCATTCATAGGGGGTGGTCGAATTACAGGATAAGAAAAAAATAGGCATTTCATCATCAAACTCTCTCTCTGAGCCCTCCGTTTTGTGAGGGAGTGATGCTATAAAAATTGCATCGGCCAATGAAGGAGCCGAAGGCTGCTTTACTTTCACTTTCTCAGGTTCTCTTTTCACTCTGCTAATTTCCAACTCCACATGTTGTAATTTTGATAAAAACAATTTCATTTGCTCAGACATTTTATTTACACTTTCAGTTTGTTCCTTTTTAGCCTTTTTTACCTCTTTTTTTTCTCTGTTATTTGCAATGCATCCTTATCTATTGTGTCGTTAACCTCAGAGTCCAATTGTAAATCTACAATAGAAGGGGTGGCCTCTTTCTTTAAGTCTGCTATTAATCTTTCCTCATTCAAAGCTTTAAGAAGGGTATGTAAAATAGCCCAAATGGATCAAATCTAATAGGAATCTTTTCCCCTTCTTGAACAGCTCTTTCTATGTTATTCTTTACTCGTTTCTAATTATCAACATCTAATGTTCCTTCATCGGGGAACCAAGGATTCCATTCCATAACTACATTAATACACAGTTCTATGTCAGAAGAAGAAATATTTAGACCATAAGCAGCAAGTAAATGTTTAAACATATGTAAGTACGGAGTAGATTTAACTTGTCCCATCACCCTGTAATTAAAAGTACTTACCTGAATATCCTTTCCTGAATTCAACAATGAAGGGTCCCTGTTTGGGTGCCAATTGTATCGTCTAGTGCCTTGGGGTCCCTGGGTAAGGGTAACGAAATCACCAGGACACTGGGGATGCAGAGTGCAAACAGCAATTGCCACTGCATGCTATGCTTTATTGTTAGTGGGTATTTGAAGACAAGCAAGCATGATCTTTGCCAAGATTTGGTCAGAAGACATTGACACAAAAATTTCAACAGATACATTTTTACTTGACCTATGAGACAATGCATTGGTATATTATTATTTTTGGGGGGGTCCGTTCGTCGGGCCTGAACTCTGGGCCTGGGTGCTGTCCCTCAGCTCTTCAGCACAAGGCTAGAGCTCTACCACTTGAGCAACATCACCATTTCCGCCTTTTTTCTTTTTGCTTAAGTGGTGCTGAGGAATCTAACTCAGGGCCTCATGCATGCAAGGCAAGCGCTCTACCACTGAGCCACCTTCCCAGCCCTGTCTTGGTATATTATTATCTAAACTATTTTAGAGCAAGCTTAAACCACTTCTCCAATCTCAGGAAAATGCTTGACCAGCTGTTCAACTATGCTTAAGCAAGCAGAAGAGCTACTTCCTCAGCTCCCAGGAGTCTGTGACATTTGTTTTGAGATAGGGGGAGAGAACATTTTCCCTCTCTAGCCCGACATACCAAGAGCTTTCCTAATACTCAAAGACAGTCCTCAGACAATCCTGAGGCCAGGGCCTACATCATTCTGCCCCTTCAACATAGACCCTGAGTCTTCACAGGCTTTGAACTGTAATCTTAAAATCTGATTATCTATGATAGTTAAAAAAGTATAAATATAAATAATATTTCCAAGAATACCAGTGGGGGAAAAATGATGCAACCCAGTTTATAGTGGTGTTCTTTCCAGAACACGGAGGCCAATACATTAGCAGAGGTGCAGTGTATTTTCACAATGGAGATAAGCTATGCTTGATGTGAATTAAGGGAATTTTGAGATGCACCCTACAAGTTGGAAACTGGTGGGCTAGGATGACTTTATGGCATAAATCTTGTGATTGATGGTCATTAAATAATAGCTTAATCTGACAAACAACTGCTTACTCCTGAAGAATTAATTATAACATGCTTCATAGTTTTATCCTATATCAGAATGTAGCTTTTTTCTGTTCAGCTCTCAGTCTGTAACACCCCATTGGAAAATGGATCTATTGCAGAATTACATAACATACAAACAGGCATATTTTGAATCTGTCAGGTATGGAATGTTCAGAATTTGAAAATGAGTAGTTATTAGACATAGGAATTTTGAAGAACACGTACATTCTGTCCTCTTAACAACTTATTTACTTTTAAAAGTTATGGGTTTCCATAGAATTAAACTGTTTTCTGTTTTAGTATAAGAAAGTACTAGATTTATTCTATTTTCAAAATATTGGCAAGTATATTTTGAAAAAATTGTCTAGTTGGATATGTCAAGTTGATGACCCTCTGATAAAGAAGAGGTAATTAATTCAAATTAGATGCCAAATAATACTGATTTTTAAAAAGTTACTACATAAAGAATAATATTGACTATACCAAAACAGTGAAATTTTATTTCATCAGCTTATTTTTTAAATTTAATTTTAATGAGAAAGTGATGTGCACTGGGGTTACAGCCATTGTAAGGTACTGAACACATAACTTTTCAAACTTGTTATTCCCTCTCTCATTTTTCTCACAGTTTTTCCTTCACCCCAATACGCCTCAAAAGTTGTAATGTACATTTACAACATATTGTCTTGTGAGAATTGCTATTGCATTGGTTTGCTCTTTGTCCTTTGCCTCACCATTATTTTTGTTCATGTTCCTTTCCCTAATTAAGGTAAATGTATACACAATACACAGGATACCAAAATCAAACACAGCAGGGGATTAACCACACGGGAAAATCTCAAAGAAAATAGAAATCACATAGTACATCAAAAACAACAACCGCAAATAAATATTTCTCTTTCCATATCTTGGAGTTCATTTTGCTCAGCATCAGTTTATATGGTCATATATACGCATAACAAAGGTACTGGAAAATAGTTTTTCATGGATACTATATCATGAAAACAACATGTTAACTGCTTTTGATGGTAAAGGCGGGATTATGATTGGTGATTTCACGATTCTGATAAAGGAATTTCAAAATAGCATTAAAATTTATGACAGGTAAATTTTAATTGTTCAAACTTTTTAACAACTTAGCCTATTAAGAAAATTTAAAATTGTCTGGGAAAATAGGCTTTCATGCAAAGAAATCCGTGGAGATTTAGCTGAGAGGGAGCAATGTGGGTGAATATGCTCATTTTCACAGTAAACAAACAAGCCTCACAAACCTTGCTGTAAATCCTGTAGGTTCCCTTGAGAATTGTCCTTACCCAGGAAATATGCTCTCACTGTGTGAAACAATGTTGCAGTGGAATTAATATTCAAAGATCTTTAAAAAAAGACATCAAAATTTGTGAATTGACATTTAATTACCAAACAGTAATTCTCTGAAAAAGACGGAAAGATGTAACTCAAAATCACTTGATTTTATTAAAAGTATGAGAAAAAAGTAGTGAAGAAAGATGAGAGAAACCATAGAGGACTGTTTTCTCTCTAGTGGTGTAATGGGTTCTTGACCTTGTTTCTTCCATTCTATCTTCACAAGCTATAAAGTGTAGCTCAAGACTGGAGTAACCAGTTCAGACAAAGAATACTCAAAGAATGGGGGCTGGGAAAGTGGCTCCGTGGTAGAGCGCTTGCCTTGAATGCCTGAGGCCCTGGGTTCGATTCCTCAGGACCAGATAAGCAAAAAGAAAAAAGCCGGAAGTGGAGCTGTGGCTCAAGTGGTAGAGCACTAGCCTTGAGCTGAAGAGCTGAGGGACAGCACCCAGGCCCAGAGTTCAGGCCCCACGACTGGACCCCACCCCCCAAAAAAAAAATACTCAGAGAAGAAAATATTTGCAGTAGATGTACGTAATGTATAACCTTTGACAATCTATTTTAATCTATTCAAAATTCTCCCCTACCCCAAACTGCCCACTTTGAACAATTTGTTTGCTTTTCTCATGACTTCCCTTCATTAACTGCTTAAAATTGTGTGAGGTCATATACATACTCTCTAGAGATTGCTGTTTGTTTGTGATTTTTGTGTGTTTTTGTTATATTTGAACTCTAAGTCAAGTTTTCCTAGCCTTGGTAGAACAATTATGGATCTAACATTCCAGGAATTATTTTTTGGCCTACTTATGCTGGACTGAAATCTTCCATTCATCATTAGGAGAGGGGTATTAAAAATAATCTTGTGACATTTGTGATTTTGTTTACTCATATGCCGAGGACCGGCTCTGTCTGGACGACAGAGGACACCTAGGGGAGGAACCTGGAATAGGGGGGGAGATGGCAAACAGACAACTCACACACATTAAGAGTGGATGCTGATTACGATTTTATGCAGAGGATAACAAACTTTTATAGCAAAAGTCTTCATGAGAACTGTCAAAAGGTTACACAATCTTGCTGCAGGACTTCATTCTTGGGTGTCACCAGCTGGTCGCCTGATAGGCATTTGTTTCCGGCTTATCTCTAAGAAATAAAATGGGTTTCAATGTTTGTCACCAATTAACCATTACCTTTTTTTATAGAGGCCTTAACTGTCCCATAAGATCTTTCCTGTTCCTTTTTTAATAGTAAACTTCAAGGAGACCTAGATCTAGCAAGTCTCTTAATAAATAAAAGAGAGTAGCAGGAAATTCTTTCTCCTAAGTAGTTATCTCAGCAATTGCCATACATTCTTTCTGTTCTAGCCGAGCCTACAGCTTCTTGCAAATCTCTTACAAACAATTCCTTCTGCTGAAGTGACTTCGTGAAACCCCCAATACTTTTATATTTACTTATGACTTGTCTACTGGCCTCCATAAGAGGGGTTTCAGGGTAGAATTTAACTCTGGTGAGTTAGTCATATTTTTAAGACACTCATCAGATATTGGAGTCATCAACACTCTTAAGAAAGAGCTTTGAATACGGGAACGTTGACAATGAGTAAGTACAAAGAGCAGTAGAAAAAGTAAAAGATTAATAGGCACTCCTATACAGTGAAGAAAAGAAAAGCAGAAACACATCTTTCCCAGGGGTTTGCCAGCCTTTCCAGGAGTAGGCCTCTTAGAAGCCCCATTCTCTGAGGTAGACTTCGGTGAAGTCCCATTGTTCAGAGATAGGTCTCTGTGGAGCCCCATTCTCAGGTCTGAAAGGAGACTCCACTGGAGTCTGCTAAGCAGACTCCACTGGAGTAGGCGTGGCACTCATATGGGCTGGTCATCTGTAAATTGAAAGTTTGGACTACAGTAATTTCTCTCATATTTTGTGATCTCATCTTTCATTTTAATTTGCCTTACATTTCACAATTGCTTACGGCTAATTCCTGCAATGAATTGAGATGGGTCTTCAATTACTTTCTCTTAGCATGTTGCATGGACCAAGGTGAGAAGTCTTGCCCATGTTATCTGATGATGCAGGTAACTGGGACCTGATATCGTCGGACCCATGGGTACTGCAGAAGAATAATAGCTTTTAGGCATCATATCAGTAAAATTTGGGTATAATCATTAAGAATGTTTCAGAAATATGGAAAAAAACACTGGGACTAGCGAGTTAACACAATAAACACATCACATCAGCAGTGTAAAATCTCTTCTAGATTAGAGAAAAACAATACTGTTTTTTTTTTTTTACAATGTGAATTCAGAAGAACAAGAAAACTTAGAAGGTGTCACAAGTTTATACCGAAGACATTGCATTGATACATTTTATAGTCTAATATATATTCTAAACCTAATTATTTATGTTCCAATCTATTTATGGGAATAATTTTCAATTTATTTGTCAAATTATCAATTAATTCTAGTAAGATTCACTGTGTGAGATTTAAGATAAGCACATATAAAATATATAAGTATATATAATATAAGAAATTGTTATGCATTATTCTGTTGTGTTTAGGGTATCAAAGGCAACTCTGTTTTAAAGTATTATTCCATTATCTCTACCTCAGTTTTTGGTAGAGTTAGACCTAATACTTTACCATTTGTAAATTTACAACCTGGAGGCAAGAGGAAACACTTTGATTAAAACATTACCAATTTAAGGCCTAATATCGAGGAGAAACATATGGACTTCTCAAGGAACTATGGAAATATTTGGTGGTAGAAAGTCAGTAGTGTAAGTTCCTGCCTGGTTGGATGGTAGACAGGCCAGGATATTAGGTAAACATGAATATGAACAATTTTTTCACCTTCTTGGCTTTAGCTACTTTTGAAATGATAGGTATAATAAATTATTATATTGTGATAAAATACCTTCTATTCTGAAAAATTCGGTCTGAGGTGTTCATCTCTCTATGAACCCTTGTAACTAAGATTAGTTTTGTTCCAGTAAGACAATCTATGCTGTCAGGGTAAGATATTCTGGTTGGTCTGTTCCTACATGGAAGAAGGGTAAAGGGTCAGGAAGACATTTTTCCCTTGAGCTACCACCTCATGTCCAATGTCTAAATGTCCACTCTAGGCTTCTCGATGAAGAAGGGTATACTTACCTCATTTCTAGTATACATGAGTGGCCTTTTTGGAAAGTAGTCTCGGCACTGTAGTAAGCCGATTAATTTCCGCATCCCAAAGGAGAAATTTGCATGGTATTCTTCTCCATTATTTTCTTGCAATTGATACCCTCCTCACATTTTCATCTTGTTCCATGTCTTCATCAGAATTGCTTAACCAGAGACTTTGAGTACCAGTTCGAATGAGGTGTCCATGTATTTCCCCAATAGTTCACATTGGTTGAAATGGTCAGAAAAATCCGGTGAAATTTCTGCAGATGTTTTTTCACCAGAATTTATTTTCTCTTTTTCCATTTTTACTATTTTAAATTATTCAAACTGGAGAGTAGTGAATTGATAGAGAGCAGAGGAAATATTTTCCTCCGTATTCAAATGCACAGACTGAAAATGAAGACCAGTGGTGTATTCATGATTCATGTGCAGCTTATTCTAAGAAGGAGAAAATAGGAAAAAATGCCTTCTATGTAAATAATTTGGGAAATACCAAGATATAGTGTAAGAGAACTTACTATTCAATATATGAGCTTTAAGAGCTTGCTAATAGATCCATTATTTATTGGTAACCAACATTTGAAAAAAATGTATAATGCAGTAGTAAAATAGAATTCCTTTATATGACTACCTAAATTCTTGATTTTTAAAAAAAACACTTGTTTTCATCTTAAAAAGTAGGCCTGGGCTGGGAAGGTGGCTCAGTGGTAGAGCGCTTGCCTTGCATGCCAGAGGCCCTGGGTTCAATTCCTCAGCACCACATAAGCAAAAAGAAAAAAGCCGGAAGTGGCGCTGTGGCTCAAGTGCTAGAGCACTAGCCTTGAGCTGAAGAGCTGAGGGACAGCGCCCAGGCCAGAGTTCAGGCCCCAGGAAAGGACCAAAAAAAAAAAGTAGGCCTATCTATTGTCTTCAGGTGATTTTGATGATTGAAGATGCTTAATGAGAAGTCAAAATGTATTAGTCGTCCTTTGATATCAATTAAATTTCATTTTTCCTTCTTGGAGAATATAATGATCAAAGCAATAGTTCAGAATCAGCAAGCAATAGTTCAGCATCATGCTTCCAGTGCAAATGGATCTCCAGTAAGTAATCCTCTATACCATTTTCCACAAAGTTTTGTCACAGATACAATCTGCCTGCCTTCTCTAGCTGCTTTCCTAGCCTGGACCTTTTCTTTCATTGTGCAGGAAAAGTGTGAGTCAACTGATTTCAGTCAGATCGGTTCCTAGAATTATCAAGGATTTAGATTCGTTTAAAAAAAATTAGTTGTGGTAAATAATGCTGCAATAAACATAGTTGTGCTGGTAGCTTTAGTGTGGTCTTGTTTGTAAACATTTGGGTAAATGCCCAAAAGTGGGATTGCTGGATCATAGGGGAGATGTATGTGAAGTCTTTTGAGGAACCTCCATACTGCTTTCCAAAGTGGTTGAACAAGTTTACATTCCCACCAACAATGAAGTAAGGTTCCTTTCTGTCCACATCCCCTCCAGCATCTGTTGTTGTTAGAGTTCTTGATTTTTGCTGTTCTAACTGGAGTGAGGTGAACTATATTTGATGTCAGTATAACATGTGGAGGAGATGGGGACAAACAAGTCGTTTAAGGATTCAGGTGGACCTGTTGCAACAATGAGAAGTACAAAGTGTCATGTCAAAACCAGCTTTACAATGTCGGTGTGGGGGGGGGAGGGGGGTATAATTGGGTGGGAGGAGGGGGGTAAAATTGGGTGGGGGGAGGGGGGAGGCGGGGAAGGGAAGTGAAGGGTAAACAAAGGAGGAGGCTGCAATGCTTGGTAAGAAATGTATGCATTATCCTGCCCATGTAATTGTAGCCCCTCTGTGCAGTATGTTCTCAAATAAAATAAAATACAATTAAAAAAAATTAGTTGTGGGGCCTGAACTCTGGGCTTTTGCACCGTCCTTGAGCTCTTCAAATCAAGGCAAGCGCTCTACCACTTGAGCCACAGAACCACTTCTGTGGTTCTGTTTATGTGGTGCTGATTTGGGAAATGCAGAGCAGAAAGTGAAATGATGCAACCAAAAATATAAAAGCAAAATAAACTAGGATAATTATGGAGCAACCATATTGTCTATGAGACTCATGAAAGAGAGAGAGGAAGAGAGATACAGATGTGCAATGACCTAGCTAGCCAAAAAATCCATGCTTCTGATCCATTTACAAAGCTAACAATTTTATTTTTCATTTGTTAAAAGAGATGGAAATAGAATTTATATATTTACTTGAAATTAGTAAATACATTTTTAGTAGCCTACATAAAGAGACATAGCTTTGAACAAATTACAAACAAGAATCTTAATCCTTGGGCTAGTAAAGTGGCTAGTGGTAGAGTGCTTTTCTTGCCACTTATTACAGTGCGGAGACTACTTTCCAAAAAGGCCACTCCTATGAATACTAGGGATGAGGATGAGTATACCCCTCTTCATCGGGAAGCCTAGTGGACACTTAGACAATGTCCACGAGTTGGTAGCTCAAGGCAGATATTCACGCAATTACTGTGAATGTCTGGACACCCCTGCACAGTGCTTATATGTGAAACATATTGCAACAGTACACACACATCACACACACACACACACACACACACACACACACACACACATACATCATCATCATCATCATCATCATCATCATCATCATCATAAGATTTCTTCTTAAGTATTTTTTGTGTATGGTCTTAAGAAGAAATTTACATTACTAACTTGAATTTCTGACAGAACAATGTAATCACTATACATCTTGCTTCTATACTGTCAATATTAAATTGCTATCTAAGTATGTGCAATAGATAAGTATAGGAAAAAGTAGGAGCCACACTGGTGGCTCATGTCTTTATTCCTAGATAAGCAGAAAGATAAAATCTGATGATTGTGGTTTGAAACCAGATGAAGAAAAAAATCTATTAGATTCTGGTTTGAAAGTAACCAGCAAAAGCTAGAAATGGAGTTGTGGTACAAGCAATAAAATGCTAGCCTTGAGAAAACTAAAACAAAAAAATAATAAATTTTGGGACAGAGCTAGGCCCTGAGTTCAAGCTCTAGTATTAGTATTTAACTAATGAAGGAATGAATTAGTTAAAGAATTGCCTAAAATAAATGAAGTGGTCACATGTGGAGGGGCAGAAAAAATGTAACTACAATGATGACTGAATTATGTATTATTTTGTAATAAGGCAAATTATCATTTGTCATAATCACTAATATTTGTGTGTATACGTGTGCACACATATGTGTTTATGTGTGTGTGTGTGTGTGTGTGTGTGTGTGTGTGTGTGTGTGCTGTTGCAATGTTGCTTGCCAACATGAACAGGGTGAGGCTAAAAAGAACTGTATTGCAAAGTTTCTTTTTATTTATCAGTGTTCTGTCCTGTCATTTCAGTGGAACCACCCTTCTGTACATTTTATTTGTTAATAACATCATCATAATCAAAGCATTTACAACATAAGTTAGATAAAAGAGATCATTTTCAGTTCTTAATATATGTTAGGTAAAAAGATACACATATAATTAGGTAGTAAGTTATTGCTGTAAGAAGACTGTCAGTACAAAATATGTACTTGACTTCTTAAATTGGTTATATTTTTAAGAAATATTCATGGAGTGATTTTGACCAACTTGACCAAATAGGTATTTCTCTCTGGTTATTTCTGTGAAACACAAGGTGGATAAACTCTTTCCGGATTTCTGTTGAAAATAACATTCTTTGTAAGAACGTATCTATTCACAGTAAGATAATAAACCCCATATTTTTAAGGTTTGAATATCGCATCATATTGACTGAAAATCAGTATTGTTGCTATGCTTGTTAGATATATATTTAAAAAAACAAAAACATGTGTCATCTCTAGATTGTGGATGCATTTGAAGTTGTTTTGTACATACAAAGGTTTCTTCATTAATAGTTCTTTTGTGGGAGTAACTATCACAACTTTAACAAATAAGACTTTTCGAATATCTTTTGCAATATAAATAACATTCCAGACCGTGTCTTGCAATTTCAGAAAACCATTTAAATATTTTAGTAATATTTTAGTTCATTGATTATACAGCTAAAGACATTTCTGAAATAAATATTGTGAAGATCTGAAAATGTGGGTGGGTATATAGGATTTTTTATGGATCATTTTATGAAAAGCCAGTTTTTTTGAAACTAAAAGAAATAGAATAAAAGAATGTAAGTGAATTGGGTAACTAAATTATTAGTATAATTTTGTTTTCTATTAGCACAGTCCTTTGAATGTAGATGATGCAGTTAAATTATTTTTGTGTCACTGTGCTTCAGTTATTTTTAGAATTTTTGTAGTTATAAGAGTGAATTTGTAGTAAAAATAAATGTCTTTTAATATGATTAGGATTAATCTTGTGTTTTGTGTTCTACTCCCATGAAAATGAGTTATTTTCAAGTGTTAATAGTTTATAATTGAATCTTCAGTATCATAAGAAATTTTGAAAAAAAATGGTAGTATTGATGTCTTTATTTTTGGGGGTAGGGGTTCAGTGGTGGAGCTTGAACTCTGGGCGCTGTCCCTCAGCATTTCAGCTCAAGTCTAGCACTCTACCACTTGAGCCACAGCGTCACTTCCAGCTTTTTTCTTTATGCTTGTTTGGTGCTAAGGAATCGAACCCAGGGCTTCATGCATGCAAGGCAAACACTCTACCACTAAGCCAACTTCCCAGCCCTTCATGTCTTTTTAAACCAATAGTATTCACAAGTTGGAGAGTTTTTAATTCATACTTAGATCTTGGTGTCTATGATTTTTTATCCTCTCATTCCTAACATTAATGATAGGTCAGAGTGCATTTTTGAGTATAGGAAAGGTAAAATATTTATCTGGGGGGTCAAAGGTGATTTTTTATAGCAGTCTTGCTTTAATAGCATTTTAAAGTAGTTCCTTTCTCTCAAAATGTTGGGTATAAAAAGTAATCAAAATACTTCGAATGGTAAACAACTTCGTTGAGCTACAATATGGAAATGATTGGTCCATAAGACCTGCAGTCTGTTTCCATCAGGAATTGGGAGGTCATTATTTCAATAAGGCAGTGTTAAACAGAGATAGGGTCCCCAGGCAGTGCAGTGTTGAGTGAAGGCATAAAATATGATTTCTACTATTTTGAGCTAGAAATCAAGAATATTATTCTTTAACAGCTCCTTTCACCAGGGAGGTATGCATTGATTCTGAACTTTGAGTTTTCATATTATAGTTCCCTGTTTTCTAACAAAGATAAAGTGAAATATTGTGAAAGTGAAAACAATAATTCTGGGAAATTTTCCTAGAATTTGTAGACTAAGTGCTGGTATTTTAGTCATAAAATAGAATGAGGTTAATTGATACAGTGGGAGACGATCCTCAGGCTCACACTTACCATGTGTGCAATGTTGTACTAGTAATTTCAACTCTGAAGACTTCAATATCATCATCTGAGAATTAAAAATGTAAGGAGTTCCACTTTATGCAATTATTGTGAGGATTAAATTATATACCATAGGTAAAGTACTTGGAAAAACAATCAATTAGTATTTGGCACATTCTACCTGTTATTTTATCATGTGATGAATTCTAATATTTTTACCGTGATTTTATATGTGCAATGTGATGTATTGATATTCATTGCATTGATCAGTTTTCTGTCACTCTGAGGAAAATACCAGCAAAGGAAATTTCTGAGGAGGAAACTATTTTATTGACTCATGGTTTAAGAGAACACAGTTGAAGATCAAATGTCTCCATTGTTTTTAATCATATTTTTATTATCTTAACTAGGTGTACACGGGAATTTCCATTCTATAAATGAGTTTTTAAGTATAATGGATCTTTATATAACTTTTCCCTACCCTTCCAAACCTCACCCCTTTAATTTTTTCTAGTTTCATATTATTTGCATTGAATATAATGTCTTCACTCTTACTCCATAACTCTCTTTATTTCTTCCCTTTGACTTCCCCTCACATCTTCCAAGTGATAGTTTCCTGGTATTCATTTTGTTGGATTAAAAGTTCAATTTTATAAGAAATTACACCTTTTAAATACTGCTCTGAAAAATGAAAACTTTGGTTAATACTCTTGTTTAACTTGCATAAAATTCTGGCTTCCAAATATGCGACAGAACATGGGTCCTTTGTGTGTCTGGCTCTGACTTCATTTACTTAACATATTTTTAGATCTATCACTTTCTTTGCAAATAATGTAACAGTGCTCATAATGGATAGGTACATTCCAATTGTGTATATATGACACAATTTCTCCAACCATCCTCTGCCAAAAGGCATCTTGGCTGTTTCCATAACTTGGCTGTGGTGAATAGTGCAGTAATGAACAAGGTTGTGAAAGTGATTTTACTGTAACCTTTTGGAAGAAATCATCACTATCTTTCTGGGAGCAATCCTCTAGCCAGTTTTCTAGAATAAGCACATCCTTCCTTTCATCTCTATCACAAGATATTGCAAGTCCTCAAAAATACACTCTACCATACATGTCTCAATAAGCTAAAACCACACTATGCCCATATTCTTTCAATAAATTTTTAATACTTACATAAATTTAGTGAGAACTTTCTATGTACTTTCCTAATGTGGGAATAAGAGATATAACAACAGAGTAAAAGTAAGAAAAATATATTTTAATTAGCTATTATCATATTTAAAATCTTTTTCAGCTCTAACTCATAGCCTCACTTACTATTATTTTAATCTTTATTTGATTACTTCATCTATCCCCTAAATTATAACAGGTGAGTTAAATACAGATAAAAATTTTGGTTTGATTTTGACACTCATGTGTGAGGATGCACAATATGGGCAAATAGATGGATTGGAATTAATAGCAATTATCCATTTTGTTAAAATAGAGATGGTTTTTTTTCAAAACTGATACATATTTCCTTCAACAAAAAGAAACTTGTAACAATTCCCTTTGTTTTGCTACTTACTAACTTTTGTTTCCATTTTATTTTATAATGAAGGATGATTTCATATATGTACTGTAGATACAAAAATATGTTAAACTATTTCTATCCATATGTATTGATATATATATATACATACATATATTACACAGGTTACAATGATAATTTATAACTTCTGTAACTATACAATTTACTAAATTATTAAAAACATCGATGGTTCATGCCTGGAATCCTGGTTACTCGGGAGCCTGAGATCTGATGAACATGGTTTAAAGCCATCCTGGGCAAGAAAGTCCATAAGCCTCTTATCTCCAAACAAACAACAGAAAATAAGAATTGGAACTGTGGCTCAAAGTAATAGAGTGGTAGCCTTGAGAGAAAAAGCTCAGGGACATCACCCAGGTTCTTAGTTCAATAACTACAATCTACCCAAAAAAATCTATTTAATTTACACCTGTGTAAGTAGAGTATTTCCATCACCCAAATGCACATCCATGCTCATTTGCAAGGTAAATCTGTTTTGTCTGAAGTACCACTAAGCACTATCACTAAAGTAGCATCGGAACGTGGGTTCATTCTATCTCTCTAATGGATTTTTCTCCACTAAAATACTCAAGTGTTACAATTATTCCAATTATTTAAAATCATACCTTTTTTCTTTAATACCCCTAATATTACAGTTTGAATTCAGTGTCTTGTGTCCCCTAAATGGGTGTTCTTTCCATTTTGTCATGTGCCCAGCCCGAAATTATCCTGACAATTTTTCAGATAGAAACTGGCTTCCTACATGTGTAAGATCTTGGCCTCAGTCCACTTTATGTTATTCTTCCTGGAATTTAGAATAACAAGTGCATGGTATTATTTATAATTTTTTTCTGTGTAGTCTCGGCGTTAGCCACTGTTCTCAAATCAGTGCACTCCCATGTAGTCAGGATTTTCATAAGCTTGTCATAGCTGATTTTTAAAAAAAACTTTGCATTTCCTGCAGGTTCTTGAGTACTGAATTAATTTGTGTTTTCTTGTCTTGTTTTGTTTCATTTGAATGAATGTGTTGAGTTGTTCCTCACTTTTCCATTTGTTTCTTTCCCTGATATTCTTACCTAAAGTGCTGAGAAACTAATTCTTCTTTCTCAAGATAGTCAGGGTGAACATTATTCATTCCAAAGCAATTTCAGTAACATTTAAACACCTTCATATCTATGAATGGTATACAAATGTTAAGCGCTGAGAAGGGTGTTTTTACTTTCACGGTAGTCTTTGTCATACACAGATCATGAAATATATGAAGATAATATAACTACAGATGCATGCCAGGAGTATAAAAACCTACTATTAATTGTGTGACAGAAGCTTCCCTTCTAGTGAAAGAAATATATTGCTTGATGCAGGATTTCACAAAATCATATTGCTAGGAAGAACCTAAGCTATCATCTAATACTACAGACTTGAAAGTGATGAATTGACTTCCTGAATAATTTACTTTTGGGTCAAATAAAAGCAGGCATCCAAAAAGAGTGTAGATTTTAGAGAAACATGATGAATTTTATGTAAATAGGTCCTTAGCTGATTTTGTTAATTTGTGACCTAATACAGGGAAATAAAGTACAGCAAGGTAAAAAAATAAAGAACTTCACAATAAAATACTCATTTGTGTGTGTGTGTGTGTGTTTATGCGCATACGAGTATGGAAACACACATGTGCATGTTCTCATGCATGCATTCATCATTCTTGAGGCTTGATAGTGCCTGAGAACTATTCCTCAGCTTCTGTGCCCAAGGATAGTGGTCTACCACTTCAGCCACTTCTGTGTTTTTTTGTTTTTTGTTTTTTAGATAATCACTTGTATTTTCATGATTGGACTGGCTTTGAAGTGGTCATGAGATTTCAGACTCCTGAGTAGCTAGTTAAGCTTATTCAGCCTCTGAGTCCCTAGTTAAAATTCTGCCTGTCCTCTATGCTTCACTGCTCTTTTATTCATTTCCTGAGGTAATCACAAGCCTAAGTCATATATATGCCTAATTGCTTTAAAAGTACTGTTACTGCTTGGCACCAGGCGCTCCTATCTGTACTCTTAACTACTTAGGAGGCTTGAGAACAGAACCCAGGCCAAAAGTTTAGTGGAATTACTTCTCAATCTAAAGCTGCCTGCATTGGATCATTTCCACTATCCTTCACTACCTAGTTACTACGATTGGAAGGCCTGTGGATCCAGGCCAGTCAAGGTAGCAGGTTGGAAAAGTTGGTGTTTATCTCAGATGCCACTGATGATGAGAAAGCTAAAAGGACAGATCAGGTGCATGTTCTTGTGGAAAGGAATCCCCTATCCTAAAATTAACCACTGATATGACGCCGGCCTAGCAAGAAAAATATACCCCCAAGTTGAAATATCCACAATTTCCCACAGCCAAAATAAGTATATACATGAACATTCAAAAACTTAGTAAAATCTCTTCTTTGCTCTAATATCAGCTTCATCTGATTATCATATGATGTGACAGAACAGTTTCTTCATTAATCTTATGATAATTTAAAAATTCTTTCTCACTTATTAAGTGCAAATTATTGGCAAATTGCATCATTTCTTACATATTTGACTACCACTATAAATTCATCTTATGATTATCATTAATAGTAATATATTCTGATTTGTTACTTTACTTTGTAACTGTTTTTAAACTTTTTGCTTTTCTGCTGAAGATGAAGTATTTAAATAGTATCATCAAAGTATATTCCTTGGGTATTTATGGCAGTTTTTTACAAAGTTTTTAACCAATGGATTCTAAGAATTCTTAATTGGTATATCATTTGGTTTATTTTTAATTTCAATTTAATTTTATTTCAATGGTAGTGTACACAGAGGTTACAGTTACATAAATAAAGTAATGAGTACATTTCATAGGGAGGGAACATTGTTATCTCTTCCATCAATTTTTTGTACACTCAAAAGAAGAACTACTGATGCTTTTGCAGTTGCTATTGTTCCATGGGTACTTTTGCTTTCTTTGTTAATGCACTTTTATTATAAAATCGATATACAGAGGGTTTACACTTAAGTAAACTAAAGAGTACACTTCATTTTATTTTCTAAATTTCAAATTTTGGGCTTAAATGATTTGTTTCTTTAGGTTAATTCATTTTTTCAGAGTTGTACGATTAGTTAATTTATTTTTGCAATGTTTTTACACATGTAAACTATTCAGACACATGTATTTTGCTTTTATAATATTTAACATGTGACTATTTTAAATTATTTTCTTAATTTTTATATGGCTATTGATTTTAAATAAATTTATTTTCTTATAGTTATAAACATATTTGTCCAGGTAACAAATACTTACTGTATTTTCAAGAAGCACATACTTTATTAAGAAAGGCTTCATTACTTGGTCACTCTTTGGAAATATTTTTACTTGAATTAATAAAAAGTTTGATCTCCGCATTGTGATTTGTGGCATCCATTTCCTCGCTATGGTGGGAAGTGTAAATAGGGTTTGTAATTCGAGAGATACTGAGAAACTCTGTGACCTTATTATAAAACTATTCAGAATGAAATGATTAGAGATACAGCCATCGCTAGTGTTATATAGGGCACCTCGCTATCATATACTAAATCTTGAGTTAAAACACCAGTAACATCAATCTTTTGTCAAAATAAAAGGACACATATTTAAAAATGTTTATTATTGAAACTTATTTGCAAAGATTCTCATGTCTTCTAATAATTTTCAATTTACTTAATCTATAAAATCCAAGTATATTGTGATTATTTTATTTCTACTAAACTTTTAAATTGTACGAGCAATATTAAGATTTCATATATAACATACTTTTACTATTTGTGATAATTTCCTCCATTTAATATGATAATATCAATATTCCAAATGTGTGTATGTGGTGTGTATGTGTGTGTTTATGTGGTTTTTGTGTGTGTGTGCTTTGTGTGTACTTTGTAATGTTTGAGAGATCACACCATTGCTTCACACATGCTAGGCCAATGTTTTACCACTGGGCTCTACTGCCTATAGTCCAAATATTGTTTTAAATCATGACTTTGAAACTTTCATTCCTAGTATGTTTTTTCAAAATTATATATGATAAAATGTGATCCATATTCTATCCACGCTAGCAATTTTTATTGTTATTTAGAATATTCCCACTGCCTTTCCACTTCCAAACTCTTGTGTTTGTTATTGATAAAGGTTTTACTTTGCTTCTTTTCTCTCTTCATTCTTTCTCCCTTTATAGTTTAGCTATTCTTTCTTTTATTTCTTTGGGAATTAATTATCATATTCCTACTAAATTTCCTTACATTGTAATAGGTTTATACAATGCTTTATTTTCTATTTTTTCCCATTTTTCACTGACTTTTGGTCCAAACTATTAGATGGATTAAAAAGAAACTTGACTCAGGACATTTTACTTTTCTCCTTCTCTTCTCTGAAGTCTTTCTGTTTTTTGAAACACAATAGCAATGACATATAGCTCCTATGTGGTCCATCATTCTTTCCCCTCTCACTCTCCTCTGTTGTAAAGCTCAAGTTGTTATCATTCAGATTTATTATGCTACAGCATTATCTAAATCTTAACTCATTCCTAAATTAATTTTAGTTGTTTCCAGTATTCTCTAAAGACATTTCTCTATGTATAATATCTGGGGTCTTGTGTTTTTCCAAGGTACAAAATATGAGTGACTAACAAACATCTAGATATCTCTGTAGAATATTGGTCCACCTGCTCAACAAACTTGTATGTAAATTCAAGGAATACAGGTCAGTCAGAACATTCTTGTAAAATGGGTGTAGCTTCAGCCTTCAAACTAGTTTTGAATCTTATTACCACGTTTAGTAGTAAAGATAAAATAGTTCTACTATAAGAGCAGATACATAGAAGAATGTAACAGATTTATCAAAAATAAATTCTTAGTTTTATGATCAATAGATGTTGAAAACTATCCTATGACTTTATGAAATAAAAATAAAATCTTAAATGGGTGTATTGACACTATTTTCTCTCGAGATTTAAAGAATGATCTTAGACTACTACCTCAAACCTTTTTTGTTTTGTTTTGTATTTTTGTCATTCATGGGGCTTGAACTCTGGGCTTAGGCGCTGTCTGTGTGCTCTTCCGCTCAATGTGAGTGCCCTACCGCTTGAGTCACAGAACCAGATCTGGTTTTCTACAAGTTTATTGGATATAAGATTCTCATGGACGTTTCTGCCCGGGATGGCTTTAAACTGTGATCCTCAGATCTCAGACTCCTCAGTAACTAGGGTTACAGATATGAGCCTCAGGCACCCGTCCTACCTCCATCCTTATACAAAAAATTAAAATAAAAATGATTATCAAACTAAATGTGAGATGTGAAAACCTATAAAACATAAATGTACAATTTCATGACATTGCATCACTAAGGATTTCTAAAAATTTGACATGGAAATCATTAGTGGCTAAAGAAAAACAAGAATAAACTGGATAATATCAAGTGATAGCTTTTCATAATCCAAAGGATACTATAACCGAAGTGAAAACATATCCAACAGATACAGGGAACATATTTGTTAATGCTACAATATTTCTGAATCTTAAGTATTTTTATATCTTCTAATTCTATATAAATTTTACCTGAATAGGATATTTCTTTGAAGAACATATATAAATTAATAGTCAATAGGAGGATAATATGAAATAAGTTCTTCTTTAGTTTCTAAGAAAAAGACAAAGAAAACTCACTAGTATGACCCTAATATAAAAAGATGACACAAAATATAGTAATGCATTTGTGGAGAAAATGATAAACTCTACATAGGAGAATGATTTGTATAATACTGTGATCATTTTAGCAAGCAAATTGCAAGTCTTCAAAAGGTCAAAGAGAATTGTATATTATCCAGCCATTACACTTCTATGTATGTATTAAAGAGAAGTAAAAAACTTGTTTGGACAGGGAATGTAGTTCATTGACAGTGCACTTGAATAATATGTGTGAGACCCTGGAAATAATCCCCAAAAACAAATGCGAAAAGACACACTATAGAGGATGTATGCTGGACAAATTCCTGTCGGTTCTAAAATTTACAGCATTTCTATTTGAAGAAATGCAAGTTTGTGAAAATTAGGCTTGGAAAACCTATTATTGTACAATTTACTTCCAAAGCACTAAAATGTATACAATAAAAGGAGATTATTTATTGATGTGAATTTCATGTCAGCAAAAAAAGAAAACTAATGTTAAAAACACTTCACACAAATTGCAGAATACCTAAAAAGATGTTTTCAGTGTTGGCTAAAAATTCCTTGTAAACTACAGCGTTTAAAACAAAGATGTGATTTCTGTGTACTTTGAGTTTTTTTGGTCCGGTGTTTTTTTTGAGTTTATACAGAGATAACTCAATCAAAAAGTGTATGCGATAACTGTAATATCTAGGAATAATGCATCACTTATAAGTAATTGATAACCTTTTCTGGAAGAAACTTTTAGCAAATGACAGATGACCCAAATCTATGCATCTGCATTCTATGAAAGTCATATGTTACTTCCTCAATCCAATTGTATTCTCTACTTTGTTAGGAAAAAAAAAAACTATTCTTAATGTAAGAGCCAATAGCAGTGAAAAGAAACAAAATACATAATCATTTTAATTTATTTGTGAAAATAACAAATTAAATAAACAATTCCACTTAAGCGACTCCAATATTAGTACCTATGAAGATGTTCCTGAATATCAATATCCACTGAATTTTTGGAATGTTAATTTCTACCAACATATAAAAACTAGAACAAGAAAACAAATATAGTCTTAGAGCAAACCAGCCTTGGACTAATTTTTTTAATTGTTTTGACATTACAAAAGAATTGATCCCCTGGGAAGGGATGTGAGGGGTAAAAAAAGGAGGAAGCTACAATGCTTGATAAGAAATGTACTCATTATCTTGCCCATGTAATTGTAACTCCTCTGTACAGTATGTTCTCAATAAAAA
The DNA here is from genome assembly GCF_024711535.1 of Dipodomys merriami. Taxonomy (NCBI): domain Eukaryota; kingdom Metazoa; phylum Chordata; class Mammalia; order Rodentia; family Heteromyidae; genus Dipodomys; species Dipodomys merriami. The sequence continues at coordinate 55,024 of NW_027203576.1, forward strand.
ATAAAATTTAAAAAAAAGCGAGTCAAAGGAAAAAAAAGGAAAAAAAGAAAAGAAAAAAAGAAAAATAATCAAAAGAATTGATACCATTAAGAAAATGATTTTTTCCTATGGAAATCAATTAAAAATGTTTATTATTTATTATAGCTCAAATACCAAACAAGATTATTTTTATACAATCATTACAAATATCATTTTATTACTATAGTAAAATAAAATAAAAGACCAGTCCCAATATATTATCATTATTCTTAATTCCTAATCATTACCTAAATATCTTAAATTAAATAGTCATGTCTTTAACATAAACTTAATATTCTATAGTTTTTACTTAACATTTTCCAGGGGCTTGTATTCTTGTTTCTAAGAAATGTTCACAGCAGTTAAAAGGTGCTTTTTTGAAATTAATGTGATATATATTGTTGTTGTTAGCAAGGCCTGGGCATTATCCCTAAGACTTTTTATGCTCAAAGCCAGCATTTTACAACTTGAGGCACAGAGGTAACTCCTGTTTTTAGTGGTTAAATGGAGATAAGAATCTAACAAATACTTTTTTGCAGGGGGGGGAGGGTCCAGTCATGGGGCCTGAACTCTGGCCTGGGCACTGTCCCTCAGCTCTTCAGCTCAAGGCTAGAGCTCGACCACTTGAGACACAGTGCCACTTCCAGCTTTTTTCTGTTTGCTTATGTGGTGCTGAGGAATCGAACCCAGGGCCTCATGCATGCAAGGCAAGCGCTCTACCACTAAGTCACCTTCCCAGCCCCCTAAAAAGTATTTTCCTGTCTGGGCTAGTTTCGAACACAATTCTAAGATCTCATTAAGCAGAATAGCTCAAATTACAGTCGTGAGTCACTGGCACTTGGTTGATGTATTTTTTTAATTTTAATTATGTTTTAAGATTTTTGTTTCACTATAATGTACATCGTTCTACACATAAATTCATATATATGTATATATTTCTGATGACAAATAATCTCTAAACTGTATGTCTTTCTTCATATAATATATATATATATATATATACATTGCTGAAGACAGACTTCCTCTAAAACTTTTATGCTACTATTTTTTGACCTTTTTCATTTCAAAGATATACAGTCTATTGTTCCAAATGTTTCGTAGAATAAAATAACTAATATTTCAATAGAATGTAGAATCTATTACTTTCAAGGGAATTTTAGATATACACATGATATTGCAGTAATATTTACAGTATGTTACTTGAAATAATTCTGTTCACAGTCTTAAATATTTGTGTGTAGTGGTGGGGAGAGAGGAAGTTAATTCATACTGGTTAGGAATTTGCAATACATCCAAAATCTATTCCATAATTTGTTATAAGCACATAGTCAATCTACCTGTTATGGTTTAGTTTTTTTTGTTTATTTATTTGTGCAAATCTTTAATATGGATGCATGCACAGTGGTAACATTAAAAATATTAATCCAGATTTTCGGATATTTATGTTTCTCTTGGGAAAACTAATGAGCTCCCAGATAATGTCCATAAGGAGCCTTTCAATTCTAATATCACAGTTTGTCTTAAAATGCTTTAAATTCTACACACTCTAATGTGGACACAGGGTCATATTATGGAACTTTTCTCTTCAGAGAGTGAGCACTACCCTACTGCTTAATATGGACAATATACCTTCATACATAGACTGGGCATGTCAAAGAAGAAGTGGTAGTTGAACAATTTTCTTAGCAGTTTTTACAGATGAAATGGAAATAGAACAACGATGAACTCAAAAGGAATGTGCAAAGAAGACAAGGGCACAAGGTAGAATGTGCCACATGCTGAAGTATATTTTCAAATAATGTGCTCAGGTGTGAGGGTGTGTTCAAAGTACAGATTCAGACAATGTACTAGGATATCTTGGGGGGGGCAACTGCTTTAACCTCTTCTGGGATAAATGTACAAGAACAAGCCCATAACTCTGACTCTACTCAGCCACATCATCATCAACTAGGGATATTTTCCAACTGCAAAGTGAGAAAAAAAAGGGCTCATCACAGTTAGTATTCAGGTTGAAGCAATGGCAATCACATAACTTTTCTTATAAGTTTTCAATTGTTTTGGATCATTAAAGTAGGAAAAAGCCAAGTAATTATTTTGCATGTACCTAAATTAAATGGCATGTATTCTACTGGTCTCTCTTTAACTTGATAGTTATAGACTATGTCTTTTTTACTCTATCTTGGGACAATGATCTGCTGTCAGTTATTTTCTTCCTGTCCCCTTCTTTTGTCCTTCTACTTACATAATTATTATTTAAAGAGACATACTTAAGCTTGCATTTCTAAATTCTTCAAAATTATCTGAACTACTTTATACTTCTGGCAGCCTCCTATATCTTTCTCAAGGGAAATATTTTTGACACTACCATTTTTATCCTCTATGATATTGGATAGCTTCCTGCCTAATTCAGTGCAAGATATACATAAGACTCATCCAGATTTCTCAAAAATCGTACCACCATAAAATCCTATGATACTTAGAAATCATGCTTTTAGAATGTCTGGGGAAGTGGCATCTCTCATTTTTGAATGACCCTAAGTGATACTTACATGCAGTCATGTTTTGAACCAATATGCCACTCAGTAGATGAACGAATTTACAAAATGGATTTATGTATGCACGGTGGAATTCATACTTCAAATTCATACGGAGCTGGAAAGTCTTGGAAAAATCCCACGAAGTAAAATAACCAAGACACAAAGAAACAGATTCCGTGGTTTGCTCATTTTTAATAAGTAGGAAATGTCTAGGATAGTAATAGCAGTTGAGCAGAATTGCTCAATAACTATATATGTATGACCATATAAGATGATGATGAGAAAAATGGAATCCTGGATATGGGAACAAAATTTTCTGTTTGTGGTTGTTTTTAATGTACTATGTGATTTCTTTTTTCTTTTGTGTTTTTCCTTTGGTTTATCCCTGTTATATTTGATTTCAATATCCTGTGTATTGTATATACATTTATCTTAATTTGGCAAGGGAAGAGGAACAACGAAATGGCAAGACTAAGAACAAAGGGCAAACCAATGCAATAGCAATACTCACAAAACAACATGTTGGAAATTTACATTACAACTTATGAGGGGTATTGGGCTGAAGGAAAACTGTGAGAAAATTGAGGGAGGGGGTAAAAAGTTACACATGTTATGTATTCACTACCTTATAATTACTGCAACCCCTTCTATATATCACCTTGACGATATAATTAAATTAAAAATTAGCTGTATAAAATATAATATTACTATATTGGTATAGTAAATATTATTCTATGTGTATTACCTTTTAAAGAAATGAACATTTTTGGCTGCTAATTTGAATTAATTACCCCTTTATCAGAGGGTCATCAACTTGAATATTATCAAACTATACAATATTTTCAGAATATAATTGTCATTATTTTGAAAAAAAGATTGTTTTAGTATTGTCTCATTCTAAAACAAAAAAAGTTCAATTCTGTTGAAACTCCTAACTTTTAAAACGGAATAATTGTTAAGAGGACAGAGTATATATGTTTTTCAACATTCCTATGACTACTAACTACTCATTTTCAAATTCTGAACATGCCACACTAGAGACATTCAAAACAGTACCTGTTTGCATTTTATTTAATTCTGCAATAAGTGCAGTTTTCAATGGGGCGTTACATATTTAAATTCAACAGAAAAAATAGCCACAGTCTGGTAGAAGGTAAAACTATGAAGTATCTATATTAATTCCTCAAGAGTAAAAATTTGTCCATCAAAGTAAGCCATCATTTCTATAACCATCAATCCCAAGTTTTTATGCCATAAAGTCATCCTAGCCCCAAAATTTCCAACTTGTAATGTGCACCTTAAAATTCCTTAAATTCACAACATGACAAGCATATAACTATTGTAAAAAAATACTACATTTCTGCTAATGTGATGCCCTTCGTATTCTTGAAAGAACACTACACTAAACTTGCTGCATCATTTTCCACCCAGTGTTATCCTTGAGATCAGAACACTTGCAAATATTATTTACAGTTATATATTTTATCTATCATAGATATTCAGGAGATCTGAATGTCTGAATATTAAGATCTGAAGACTCTGGGAGGACGGTTCCTTAGATTCTTACCTCCAATAAACTGCTCACGAAAAGCCTGACACAAGTGGCACTGAGGTTCAAGTGGTAGAGCAGTAACCTTGAGCAAAAACAGGCTCACGGACAGTGCCCAGGCCTAGAAGTTAAGATGTCACACAATTACTCTCTTCATACCATGTTACACCAAAGTCTCAAAAAGTTGCTCTTTTGGTAAATTTATAAATTAATAGCATCAATTTGTTGTCAACTTTATCTAGATTATTCACATTATCATGTTACTTATGAACTGTTGAAATTAACTGTTAACTAAGTTCTAATTATAGCTTACATGAAAGAATATTTTAGGCAAATAGAATGCCAGAATCATTTGTGAATTTGTAAATTAAATCTTCTACTTAAAAACAATTTTATAGTAACCTATAGAATATTAAATTACAAACAAAAATATTTATTTTAAATCTAAATTATTATTTAGCCAGGTCTACAATGTCCTACTTTAAATGAACTTTCCTATTTCTCTAGACTTAAGCTTTTGAAATCCTTCATCATTTCTTTGGAATCTAACAGAATGATGGTTGCTTTTTCAAATTCTTGGTTGGGAATCATGAGGTCTTTTGCATCTAGTAATGTTCTGTAATGAAGACGACATTTAAACACAACTGAGGATTATATATGAGTTGCATTTCAATAGGAAACTTGACTTCTCAAAACATATTGACAAAATTAGCCCATACTTCCAACTGTCTATTCCTTTCTGGCTTATTTTTTATTCCTTTCTTGGTTTGTTTTATTGAGACAAAATTATACTACCTATTCCACTGAAAGTATCACTATGTCATTCCACTCTCTAATCACCTGTCTTAGTCTGAGTGCTACAATTCCTGGCTTATATCACATTGTCCTACCATAGTTTTTTTATTTATTTAATCTAGATACAGACTAGCAATTCTGAACTTCTCCAATAATATTTTCCACTAGAATGATGGCTCAGGCTGTTTATGTACTATTTTCAAAGATGTTCTAACATTTGGCACAGGATATGAATATTTTCATGTGCACTGAAGGGGTCTCTGATTCATTCCACTCTGGATCCAATCCCTTTATTAATGATGACTTAACTTTCTTACTATCTCCGTTCCCACCTATGTAATATTCTCAAGCTTTTTGGAGAAATTTCACTTGAGGTCTTTCAAATATTAAAAATTATCACTTGATTTTCTTTTTACTCAGGACATATTTTCTAACTTTTCTACAGAATCTGAGAGTTGTTCCATATGTGTGTTTGAACATATAAGTGCATCTGTGTGTATGTGCGTATTTGTATGTATATATGTATGCAAAAACCTCAAGCTCTGGCTGGGAAGGTGGCTCAGTGATAGAGTGCTTGCCTTGCATGCATGAGGCCCTGGGTTCAATTCCTCAGCACCACATAAGCAAAAAAAAAGCTGGAAGTGGCGCTGTGGCTCAAGTGGTAGAGCGCTAGCCTTGAGCTGAAGAGCTGAGGGACAGCGCCCAGGCCCAGAGTTCAGGACCCACTACCGGACCCCCCCCCCCAAAAAAAAAAAAAAAAAAACCTCAAGCTCTTCTTCAGCAATCTTGCTCATAACTAGCATTCCATCACTTGAGACATTATTCTAATGCATCTTTTGGCTGGTTAATTATAGTGTTTTGCCCAAGCTTGTTGCAAACTGAACTTCCCAGACTCCTTTACATTCTTAAGTTTTATTTCTCCAGGGGTATCAACTTTTGAACTGCAACCATTTTTGTGAGTGTAAAATCTAAGCTGTTTCCCATATTTTTAAATCGAGTTCATATAAAGATAGATGAACCTACACATTACATATGCTGAGTATACACTGATAGAAATGTGATCCTAAGCAGGGTTCAAGTGGTTCATAACTGTAATCCTAGCTAATTAGGAGGCTGAGATCTGATGATTGCAGTTCAAATCCAGCATGAGTAGGAAAGTTTCTGAGGCATTTATCTCTAATTAACCACCAGAAAACTGGAAGTGGTGTGGGGTTCAAAGGTAGAGAAAAAGTTTTGAGCTGAAGAATAGAGGGACAGTGCCCAGGCCCGGAATTCAGGCCCCACTACCATCAAAAAACAAGAAAGAAAGAAAGAAAAGAAAAAGAAAAAGAAATGTAATTTTAGCCACTAGTTCATTGCTAGTATAATTCCTGCTCTTGACATGGCCTTTTTTCCATTTAAGTCCATGGTCTTATATCTGAATTGCTTAGAACCAAAATTATTCTTTCATTCTATTTTTCACAAATTTGAATGATTAACTATCATGATTTAGAGCTAGTAGAAGAAGGAGACTGGTCTCATCCTTCGTGTTCCACTTAGTAGTAATGCTTTGTCTATGTCACTCCCATAGATCTACATACTGGCGTTGGCTTTATTATTTGAAAGTTGTCTTATTTGCAGAGTCTTCTATAGAGTATTGAACCATTATACTTAAATACAGAACTTCTCTTTCTCCTATTCCTATTTTTTCTCCTTCTGTTAACTTATGTACACTTGGATAATAATGCACAACACACTGACAAAAAATGTTTCTGAGAATCTTCTTCCCACTTAAAATAGGTCTTAATTTACAGAGCACTTAGGAAATTTGAACTTAATGTACTCCAGGATAATGTTTTACATTTTCATGCTTTTTATTGTGAAAATGGTGGACAGAAGGGTTAGAGTTACATAAGTAAGTTAATGACTACATTATCTAACGAGCATTGTTACCTCCGCATTTGTCTTTCCCCTGCCATGCCTTTTCTTTTTTTTTCTTTTTTTTTTGGGGGGGGGGGTCCGGTTGTGGGGCCTGAACTCTGGGCCTGGGCGCTGTCCCTCAGTTCTTAAGGTCAAGGCTAGCGCTCTACCACTTGAGCCACAGTGCCACTTCTGGCTTTTTGCTTATGTGGTGCTGAGGAATCGAACCCAGGGCCTCATGCATGCAAGGCAAGCACTCTACCACTGGGCCACCTTCCCAGCCCTCTGCCATGCTTTTTCTCCCCACCACCCCAACTTTCCCCTCCTATCCCCAAGTTGTAAAGTTCGTTTTCAACGTAGTGTTTTGTTCGTCTCATTGTTACAACAGGTCATACTGTATCCTTGTTTCACCATTTTATTTCCCTTCCCCTCCCTACATTAGAAAAACGTATGTGCAAGGTCACCAACATCAAACAGTGGAAATGGGTTATACCATGGATGAAGAAAATAGAAGAGAAACAAAAAAAGCCACATAATATATGTTAGATACATTAAAAACAATAGTAAAAAAGAAAAAAAAAACAAGTTGTGTCTCTATTTTGGGGCTCATTTCACTTAACATATTATTACATGGCCATATGTACATGGATAATGTTTTATAAGCCATGTAAATTCCATATTTTCTTGTTACTAAGTTGTCTCTGAAACACGTGTTACCTCATGCCCAAAGATGTCTTTGTGCTATTTCAATGAAGCCAGAAAACATTCATTTTGCCTGGAGAAGCACCGTAGATTGTTACTGAAGTAATTGGAAGGAACTTTTACAGGAAGAAGAAACTGAATCCAGGAGAGAAATTGAACATAGAGAAATGACAAATTTCAAGTTAATTTGTGTTGTCCTTTTACTGTACAAGAAAATAATCCAAGGCTTGAAGGAAACTCTGTCCCTGACTTTTTGAGTTTGCTCTTTATTCATAAAACTTTCTGTAGACTTCTAGTTCAGAGTATTACAAAAGGAAACAATATGCCATTTGAAGGCCAGCATAGAAAAAATGGAAATAACATTGCTGTACAATGTTCTACTGCCAAGAAACAAAGACACGGAGGTTTTAAAATGTCTTATGCATGGATGTTTAAGTCCTGAGATGATTCTCTTGTTGTAAAAGTCAGATATCATTCCTTTCTTCTGGTCCTGAGTTCGCCATATCCATAAGGATTCCATAAAGCAGGATACAGTGAGTATGATCAGCAAAAGGAGCATCTTTTCAAACCAGTGCTTTAAGGATGGTTCCAAAGAAATATGTGGGGTTCTTTGTTTGCTTTTTTTGTTTCTTTACTTTGTGCTGCTTCTGGGGCTTGAACTCAGAGCCTGGACCCTGTCCCTGAACAATTGTCTTTCCTGCCCACCTGCCCCCAAAGCTAGTACACTACTGCTTGAGCCAAAAGTCCACTTCCGGATTTTTTGGTGTTTAATTAGAGATAAGAATTTGACAGATTCTCCTGCCTGGGTTGGCTTTGAACTGAGATAGTAAGAAAGCAAAGTGACATCAACTGTATGGACTTCTCTTTGGAACCAAGAATTATTAGATTAAGATTATTATAAAGGTAATATTTGACCATTTTTAAAAGAAGAGAATACATCCAGCAAAGAAGCCATAACTTAAATAATTCAGCAAAAGTAGGTGTACTGAATCATATTGGAAAAAATTTTCTGCTTGGGAAGATTACTATTCACGTCATAGTCCCTTTTGGGAAAGCTTAAAGTATATTTGACTATTTTGTTGGTTGTGGGGCTTGAACTCTGATCCTGGGCATTGTTCCTCAGCTCTTGAGCTCAAATTGAGTGTTCTACCAGTTTAGATACAGCACCACTTCCTGATTTCTGATGGCTAATTGAAGATAAGCGTCCCATGTACCTTCCTGACCATGCTAGCTTTGAACCACAATCCTCTGGTCTCAACCTCTTGAGTAGCTAGGATGACAGCTGTGAGCCACCAGCACCCGGCTCATATTTGTATTTATGTGCACTTAATGACACTGTAGACAAATAATGGAAATTTGAATCAAATGATGACATTTCAGCTTTTCAGAAAATTTGAGGTAGCAATAAATATGTCCTCCTTTTCCATGTTGTTACATTAAAGACTCATGAGCTATTGGACTCTTACTTTAGCATCTTCTGATGTCTGTGGCGGTGGACTTAGTATAAATAATTGTTAGTAGAGAAATATAGAAAGACTGAGATTTTTAGAAAGCAATGGAAATCAGATAGGAAAGAATAACAAAGAATGGCATTCAATTTATCACACAGAGATTAAGAACTAGCCTAAGTGATATAGAATGCTAAAGGTAATGAGGAGTAAGCTTGGTTCATAGCTAGTTCTTCAATAATCAAATATGGTTCCCTAGAAGAATTTCTGGTATAATTTAGTTATTATTATTGTGAGGTCTGCTCCTGGATGGCTAGCAGACTCTACCCTCCTCTCAGCAAAGTCTCCTCCCAGTACCTGTGTTAACTAGGCATCTAGGACACCTGGAAGAGGTCACATCTGCATCCGCTGAGGTCAATCTGAATTTGATGTGGCCACACCTTTCTGCAACCATACCCTATATAAGGCCTACCCCAGGCCCAGATGCCCTCTCTCTGCTCTTTTCTAGATCTTTCTCAGCTCTTTCCTTCTCTTCTCTTTCCCAGCTCTCTTCTCTTTCCTAGCTCTCCCTTTCCCACCTCTTTCCCAGATACTCTCTTTTCTAGCTCTTTTCTCTCTTTTCTAGCTCTTTTCTCTTTCCCAGCTCTCTCTTTCCCAGCTGTTTCTCTTTCCCAGATCTCCCAGCAATCTTTCCCAGGCCTTTCCCCACCACGTGGAGGACCAAGATGGCCTGGTGCCAGCTGGAACGAAGAATACACCTACTACTTGTCTGAATACCACGTGCATGGTGCTGTTCTTGCTCGGCTATCTCTTTTTTAAAAAAAAACTAACAATTCCCATTTATTTCATCCATCTGGATTTATTCCTTCACTTCTATCACAACTATTAATTAACTGGTGCCTTTTTGGTGCCATGCTGACCAAAAAGATTTCCAATTCTCACTTAGACGACCCTTCTCATTGTGATTAGCAGTGACCACTCAAAATCTTGGAATCTTTGAATTTCCAGGATTAATCTTCACTTGATATCTAAGCACATTCCGGACATTAATTGCCGTGACTTACTAACAAAATGTTTTTTTTTTTCTCAACACAGCCTTCTAATATAGGTAAAGTACATGAATTAAGAACTATGGTTAAGTCATTATTGGAAGGAGCAATTATATATTCAAATATAGGTTCTTTATCTGGCATTTACTAGCTAAAGAATTTTTGCCAGTCCTGGTGCTTGAACTCAGGTCCAGGGAACACTTCCTGAGATGTTTCTTTTCTTTTCTTTTCTTTTTTGCTTAAGGCTTGCACTCTACCACTTGAGGCACAGCACCACTTCCTTTTCTGTTTATGTGGTACTGAGGAATTGAACCCAGGATTTCTTGCATTCTAAGCAATCACTGTACCATGAAGCCACATTCCCAGAGCCCTAAATGACTTTCTTAATATGGCATTACTTTTTCATTCCATTACTATGTATTATAATTTAGGCTAGGTGGTAGAAAAGGAAGTGGAAAACAATACTAAGTCCAGTAAGGCTAACATTCCTATCACCCTAAAGAAGTACAGTGTTAAGACCTGCAGGACTCATAGGGATGTTGCATGTTACATTATTATATAAAAAAACAAAAATTCATCCCTGATACACAACATTATACTTACACTTTTAAGTTCAAGAGCCAAAAATCTAAACCTTTTTATTGATTGGGTGTATTTCCTAGGAAGGAAGAAGGAGAATGTAGAAGGTGAAGTTGGAAAAATATGTATATTGGCTCTTAGTCCACATTTTTTGCACTTTTAAAAAGTGCTACTGACGAACTCCACATCTACTTTAATATACTGTCTGCACAAAATGCAGAAAATGAAGACATTTATTCTGGTGGATAGTCACATATATTAACAAAATACAGTTCTGGAAAAAGAAGTTACCAGTATAAAGTATTGTCTATAAAATCGTTTCATGTCCTAGCAGAACAAAATGTATCATTGAAATAATTAGTCCAGCTTTCTTTGAGATTTTATGCTCTCACAGTATTAAGATGTTCTCTAATTCCAGTAACATGGAAGCATAAAAGACATGATTTGAAGATCTCAGTAGTTTTAGAAACAAAAGTACATAATAGTTTCCTTCCTGCAGAGACATGTGATGGCAAGTATGACTGATTGTATTATAGTTCTCTTCTTTTTCCTCTTTATCTCAAGTATTGCATATCTTGGCATATTAGTCTGTCCTGTATCAGCTTACTGTAGGTGAGATTTACCTCTACTATGCAATGTCAAGATGGGTCATGTGACTTACTTCGGCTTACAAATATGAACCAGAAGTGGTCAAAGGCTATTTCTAGAGGAAGATTTCTATCCCATTGTCTGTGTCTAAGAGCTAACTTCTTTACCCTTACCGATAAAAATAGCATATTTCTAGAGGGAAACTTTTTTCAACTTATATACTGGAAGAATATAGCATGTAAAATTGAAGCAAAACTCAAACACAGCAAGAATTAAGCGAATATTAGTATGTGATATTAATATGTTAGTTTCTTACCATTCTTGTATGACTACAGCACATCAGAATTTAACAAATACTAAACAAGTACGAAACAAATAGATAACACTTCCTGTTTGATGCTATTACATTTTTTAAATAAATAAGCATTCTCTATGTGATCACGTGGGGTTAACTCTTTCTATAAATGTGTTTAATCACTCTAGAGTACTGTATCTAACATCCACAATCATTATCAAGAACTTCTGATTGAGATGAGAAAGAAATACCTAGATTTCTCGCTTCTCTTTTCCTCTTCTCCTTTTCCTAGTGAGAATTCTCAGCCTTTCTCCAAATTCTCCTATTAATAAAGAAAGAATAACACATTGTGGATATCAAGCAAAAGGCTTCAAAGCCAGAATTTTATTCTTTCAGAAATAGATGAAATAAATAAGAGTGGCTCAAGGAAGAAGAAAAGCATGGTTTTTCCCTTTCTGGCTTCAACAATAGAGACTGAACACTACTCTAAACATCTAATAAACAATTTTCCTTGGCTAATTTTTAAAAAATATTGTTTTTTAATAAATAATAATTTTGACAATTAAAAAATTTAAAATATGTAGTAATTTGATATTTGCTTTTAGTAGGCATGAAATAAGACTGCATTAACATTGTGTGAGTTGAGAGGCTAAATTTTATCAGAATCCAAACAAAATGAAAAATATATGATGTTAAGAAAATAGCTTTTAGGTAAATTTTCAACATGAAACACAGGGACGTCTTTTTTCTTCTTTTCCTCTCCACACTTCAATAAGCAGTTCATGTAATTCAAATAGCTGTGTTTCTTTCAGAAATATATTACACATAAACAAGTTAAAAGATGAGAACTAATATTGGTGGTGCATTCTTTAAAAATAGCAGTCAAATAACTATTAACCATAATTCCAAAATAATAATCAAATGCTCTTGAAAAGAGAAGATTGTAAGCAGAATATACAAAAAGTGAAAGTGCCAGAACTGCTTCAGCAGCTGCTGTCTGATATTTAAGATTTCTAGTAAATGACAATTTTTAATCAGGATTAAATGCTTTCAGGAACCAAAATTTTTCTAGTTATATTTTATTGAAGAAATATGTTGTTCAAAATTAATGAAAGGGTAACAGGTAGAAAGAATGCTTACACACTCATTGTGGTAGGCAGTAAAATACCTTCCCAAAATACCTATAGTCCCGAAATATCTAATCAATCAAATGTAGATTTATATTTTATATATGTTTGTAAAATAATCACCTTTCATTACCCAAGGAACACAAATTTGAATAATTATCAGATGGGCAAAAATACTCAGAAGTCCCAGCTGTAGTTCGAAAGGGACATCATTAGGTAAGAATCATCAGAAAGATGTAAAGATGCTACATTAGAAGATTAAGGAAAAGACAAGAAAAAACATACTGAAGTTTCTGGAAATCAGAACAGGAAGTAAATGCCTTTTCCACTAGATTCACCTGAAAAATATTTTAGCTCTGTAGGAGGCTCTATTTTAATCTAGTGAGACTTATTTTAGATTTCTGTCCTTTAGAAATGTAAACGGT